>NC_135328.1:106374349-106674349 GCF_023851605.1 Tamandua tetradactyla | reverse complement strand
TGTTCCCAAGTGGCCCTTCTCATTAATGCATATTTGGATATATGATTTGACAGTTGAACAATGACTCTGGGTCACTGTCATTAGACATGTGTTGTACCATAGTCAAGTTAAGCCATCACTGCATCTCAACAGCCAAGGGTTGATTACTGGATCCCTTCCAGTACCTAATTAACATATTTTATCTTTGAAATCTCAGTAAGTCAAGCTTCCCATTTGTAAAACTTTTCAGGTGCTCTTTTATCGAGCACATAAAACAAATTTACTTCTGAACGGAGGTCTTGTGTGCCAAATTTTTATAGCTTTAAATATAGTATTTTATCGCTACTATAAATGGCTCTTGACTCACCTCCCACAGACCCTTTAGTGCTAAAGGCAAGAGGCCTTCCTAATTCACTCATTTCAATTCATATAAGATTTCCAAGTTAAAGCCAGGTCATTTGGATAGTATTTCAAATGTGCAGGCTGCATTTCTGCTAAACATAATAAATCTGCAATTTTACAATTGGCTTGGGCAGCTAGCATGATGGTACTAAGCTTTCCTATAAGCATCCCTTCAGAGCAGCACCTTTCTCTTTTAAAATTGACCTCCAAAACTGACCCGAAGGTGCAAAGTCATCACTGAAATGTAAGGGTCATGGTCTTACAGAGACTACATTTTTAGGTTGATTTATTTTCCTAGAGGAACATTCAGGTTTCTAGCAATTATTTTAGGGAGTAAAGTTCCATCATGATGATAAATCAAGCTGTCAGCTCTTTCTGGTCCAAAGTACAGGTTGGAGATATTGAGCAACATTTCTACTCTAATATTCAACTCCTTGCATCTCCAGATTATACTCGTCACCCCACTCAAGATAATGCCATGTTTATCTTTAGTTTTGCTCTTGCCTTGGTGAACTGACTGTGTGGGGAGGCTCAGGGAGAAATGCTCCCCTCCAGTGTTCTCATGGGCCCTCTGTCCCTGGTGGCTGGGGCACAGGGCTGAGCGGTGGCTGTCCTAGGTTGCCTGCCTGGTTCATACAAAACACCATTCACTTGTCTTTCTTAGTAGTGGGAGTTGTAGCTCATCAGAACACACTGTTTTATGGAAAAGATTAAAAAAGAAAACAAAAAAACCTGGCTGCCTCAAATAGCCATAGGCACAACTGGGAGGAAAAATTTTCACTTGACCTGCTAACATCATCAGTGAGAAGATGACTAGTGTTTGGAGATGTCCACATGGATACCCCCTACCTTCCAGAGCTTCAATTTGGGGTACTTAGCCAAGGGGTGGCCAATGAGGCATGGCCCTGCCAGCTCCCCATCCCTGAGGTGCTGCCTTCTCCAGCTTGCCATGATGTCCAGGACCCCATTCAGCTTCTAATGCCCTGGGCTGGCCCACTGGAAGACCAGCTGAGGACTGTTGGTAAGGTCATAGCCAATGTTTCTGTGGTGGGAGTTGCAAAGAGACTTTATGGAAAAGAGAGTCTGGACTTCTACCAAGTTACCCTCCCGTTGACTTTTGGAAGGCTGGAATTTCAGACTCTAGAGGTGCAGAGAGAAATTATTGATGCTCATTTGTTAGCCCAACACTCTGTTGGAGACCTGCCTGTTGAGCAGCTGGGTATCAACATGCAGATGCTATGCTTCACCCACACGCAGCCTCTCTGTGTTCTGGTGTCTGCTCTGTGACTCAAATCAATTTTTTTCTTACTCAACCAGTGGAGTTTGAAGTGCTTCCTACCATCTGGTGAAGGACTATGTAATGGCAGTTTGGCAGTGTCATAGGGAGATGGAGCGTTGAGGGTGAGATGAGGACAGCTCACAGCAGGCACAAAAGGCACCGATCTCTGCTGAGTGCCTACCCAGTGGCCACTCTATGCTAAGTGTTGATGACAAAATGGCACACAGCTTAGACATGTGGCCTTTAGATTTAAAATCAGGCCTCTTGATGATGGCAGAGATGATAGGAAAAAAAGGGGGAGAAGTGGAGACAAAGCATATTAAATTAATTTCTTTTCTTTTTTTTTTTTTGCATGGGCAGGCACCAGGAATTGAACCTGGTTCTCCGGCATGGCAGGCGAGAACTCTGCCTGCTGAGCCACCATGGCCTGCCTTAAATTTAATTTTGATGTTAATAAAAAAGCCTCTTGTTTTCTCTCTCTTGAAGATCTCAAGATATGATCATCTTTCTAATTTTCATTATAATTTCTAGGGCCATATTAGGAAGTAGAAGTAAAGCAATTTGTATGATGCTTTCTTTCAAAAAGTATATGGGAATTGTCCAGAGATTTTCACTATGGAAGAGGAAGGATGAAGGTGAATAGATGGAAACATTTCTGACTCCATTCTCCATATTTCCTGAAAATGAATAAAACCTAACCAAAGTTCCTGTGACTACTGCTGGTCTCACTTTTATTTTTGTTTCAAACTTGATAAAAATGCATAAGCAAGGATTTCAGAAAAAAATCAGTTATTGCATGAGAAAGAAGTAATTTGAGAATGATTTCCAGCATACTATTCTCAAACATACAACAGAGACATCTCCTTAGTTTCCAGGTTCTTCTGTGAAGGTGGAGCCCGGCCCACCAGCTCAGCTACCTCTATTCCCAGTCAACCACATGTCTGGTGGCACAGGTCCCACGTTGTGTTCAGGAACGGCAGACACTCTTCTGAGCCTGTCTGTCCTGTCCGTTGGATTGGCCACTCTCTGCGCCTTTGTTTCACTGGGATTGTTTTGGGAGTCTTTGGCTCAGTTCTCCTTGTGCAAGTGTACATGATCCAAACAGACTTGGCTTGCAGCTTGACTTCTCAGCAACAAGTAGGAGGAACTTTGATTATATCCACTCTGGAGGAAAACAGAGTAATAACACGAAGGGCCCAGATGATGAGCTAATTGCTCTAGAATGGAACCAAGGAGACTTCTCTGTTATTTTCTTCTTCCCAATAACCATAAAAAATGTGAAACTGAATGTAGGAGGAGGGGCAAGGGAAATGTCAGGAAACACAACTGAGAAACATAACATAAACACGAATGAAATAAATGCTGCATGACACCCTTCCCATGACATCCATTTATATCTCTAGGAAAATGGTGGATGAATATAGGCCATTCTGGAAAAAGAGCTCATATTTAGAAAGACTGTGGATTTGGAGCAAGACAACCCTAAGGTTGAATTCTGGCTCTAAAACGGGGTAGCTATGTGACCTTGGGCAAATTACATAATCTCTCTGGGCCTTGGATTTCTCATCCATAAAATGGGGATAAGGATTATCGAACAGAGAGGATTGTATTGAGACTTAGAGATCACGTTTGTAAAGTGCCTATCTATTATGGAATGAGCAATAAGCGATACTTATAATATAATGTATTTGGCTCTGTTTCAGTTTCTATCCTCAAAAAAATATTTTCAATATAAATGTTGAAATTAGCTGTACATATAGCCACTTTAATCAGTGGTTCTCAACTTTGATTATATGGTTAGAATCAGTTGGGGAGTTTTGAAAAATGCCAGTGCACGAGTCTCACCCCAGACTAATTAAACCAGCCATGTTGGTGGGTCTCAACACTGCATTTTACATCTCTCCAGCTGATTCCAATGTACACCCAGGGTTGAGAACCACTAGGCTCTCCCATTTACATGGGAACCCCTTGACAGAAGACAATCTGTTTTATTCGTCTTCATATCCCCATTCTTAGCATGATGTACATGCTCAATAAATATTTCTTGAACCAAATAAAAAATGAGAGAGAGTTGTCTAAATTCCTGAGACTGGTATCCTATGGGTCAAGGCATTTGGGCAGCAGACAAAGGCCAGAGAAAGCAGCAGACAATTCTTTTCACAAGAGATACTTGAATGATGGGGGTAAAAGAAGGTCCACTGAGCCAAGAGCCCACCCATTGACCATATGGCATTGCTCACTGGCCCTCTTTTTGACCCTTCAGTTGCCCAGGGATCAGAGTAGTGAGCAGAAAGCAGAATACTTTGGGAAAAGAGTGACTTCTTCAAAAGATGTTTTTGAGAGGAGGAAAGAAATCAGACACTGCTAAGGTAAAATAATGGACAATTCTTTCAGGCACACAGTAAGACCACATCCCCACCCTACCCTCCACCCTGCCCCTGTGATTTCACGCAGGACCGTGTGACTTATTTTTGTCAAAAATATGTGACCTAAATAGATGGAAGGGCATACCGTGTTCATGGATTGGAAGACTAAATATAGTTAAGATGTCAATCCTACCTAAATTGATTTACAGATTCAATGCAATACCAATCAAAATCCCAACAACTTATTTTTCAGAAATAGAAAAACCAATAAGCAAATTTATCTGGAAAGGCAGGGTGCCCAGAATTGCTAAAAGTATCTTGAGAAAAAAAAACGAAGCTGGAGGTCTCACACTGCCGGACTTTAAGGCATATAAGAAGCCACAGTGGTCAAAACAGCATGGTATTGGCATAAAGATAGATATATCGACCAATGGAATCGAATAGAGTGCTCAGATATAGACCCTCTCATCTATGGACATTTGATCTTTGATAAGGCAGTCAAGCCAACTCATCTGGGACAGAACAGTCTCTTCAATAAATGGTGCCTAGAGAACTGGATATCCATATGCAAAAGAATGAAAGAAGACCCATATCTCACGCCCTATACAAAAGTTAACTCAAAATGGATCAAAGATCTAAACATTAGGTCTAAGGCCATAAAACAGTTAGAGGAAAATGTAGGGAGATATCTTATGAAACTTACAATTGGAGGCGGTTTTATGGACCTTAAACCTAAAGCAAGAGCACTGAAGAAAGAAAGAAATAAATGGGACCTCCTCAAAATTAAACACTTTTGTGCATCAAAGAACTTCATCAAGAAAGTAGAAAGACAGCCTACACAATGGGAGACAATATTTGGAAATGACATATCAGATAAAGGTCTAGTATCCAGAATTTATAAAGAGATTGTCCAACTCAACAACAAAAAATCAGCCAACCCAATTACAAAATGGGAAAAAGACTTGAACAGACACCTCTCAGAAGAGGAAATACAAATGGCCAAAAGGCACATGAAGAGATGCTCAATGTCCCTGGCCATTAGAGAAATGCAAATCAAAACCACAATGAGATATCATCTCACACCCACCAGAATGGCCATTATCAACAAAACAGAAAATGTCAAGTGCTGGAGAGGATGTGGAGAAAGAGGCACACTTATCCACTGTTGGTGGGAATGTCAAATGGTGCAACCACTGTGGAAGGCAGTTTGGTGGTTCCTCAAAAAACTGAATATAGAATTGCCATACGACCCAGCAATACCATTGCTAGGTATCTACTCAAAGGACTTAAGGGCAAAGACACAAACGGACATTTGCACACCAATGTTTATAGCAGCATTATTTACAATTGCAAAGAGATGGAAACAGCCAAAATGTCCATCAACAGACGAGTGACTAAACAAACTGTGGAATATACATACGATGGAATATTATGCAGCTTTAAGACAGAATAAACTTATGAAGCATGTAATAACATGGATGGACCTAGAGAACATTATGCTGAGTGAGACTAGCCAAAAACTAAAGGACTAATACTGTATGGTCCCACTGATGTGAACCGACATTAGAGAATAAACTTGGAATATGTCATTGGTAACAGAGACCATCAGGAGTTAGAAATAGGGTAAGATAATGGGTAATTGGAGCTGAAGGGATACAGACTGTGCAACAGGACTGGATACAAAAATTCAAAAATGGACAGCACAATACTACCTAATTGTAATGTAATTATGTTAAAACACTGAATGAAGCTGCATCTGAGCTATAGTTTTTTTGTTTGGTTTTTTTATATAAATATTTTGTATGTTTTATTTTTATTTTTTTCTCTATATTATCATTTTATTTCTTTTTCTGTTGTCTTGCTATTTCTTTTTCTAAATTGATGCAAATGTACTAAGAAATGATGATCATACATCTATGTGATGATATTAAGAATTACTGATTGCATATGTAGAATGGAATGATTTCTAAATGTTGTGTTAGTTAATTTTTTTTTAATTAATAAAAAAAACATATTTTTTTCTCTGGGCATTCTCAACCTTCACCCTACTTCTGTCTGATCTACTGTAACTGTATCTCACTTAGGCTATACAATTGATATGGTAGGGAATACACCTTAATACAAATTTTAATTATTTAAAATGTGTTACAAACTGCACATATTGCAGGAAATGTGGAAATCTATTTGAAATCACTGTTTTCCTTATTTAAAAACATATATTGATAATTCCCAATTCAAGAAAATAAAACTATAGATATACAAATACTACATAAGGAAAGATATGAAATAGTATCATAAATCCCACAGATATTCAGCCTATCTATGTTTGTTTAGCTATCCTTTCTAGCTAAAGATAAAGGTTTCATTAGAGTTATGTTTCCTTTTTATATTTGGCCTTTGTTTGCCAATTTTAACATATAAATTGTTAACCAAAAAAATACGTATATACATATATATATATGTATGTATATAAAACACAAGCTCTGTGATAACTATCTTTTGCCATGTATGATTCATGTTATATCCTGAACTTAATGAAAGCTTCCAACTGAAAGTTGTAAATATGTTGTTGCATTTTGTGCCTTTTATAGGAAGGTGTAAGGAGGTGAACAATTATGACAGATTTGTGATATAGATTGTTTACAAATTTTCTCACCTTTGGTAAGAAATGTATAAAGCCTGTTTCAAATAAGTCCTAGCTTACGTATGTTTGTGAATATTTAGCCAAGCAAATGTTCAAAACACATTGCTGTATATTGAGAATATAATATCTGGTTTTGCATATAAAGATTTTTAAATGTCTTTCTGAGGAACTATAGATATACAGCCAACATATATAAGGCAAATTCAGTTCAAAACCTGCTGTAAGTAATATAATACTTTATTTCAGTGCAAACAAGAAAAAAAATATATGTGAGCAGAAGTTAAAAGGGTCACATCCTGAGGGATTCTTCAACAGCCAGCATGTGTTTGCCCATGCTGTGACAAGACAGTATCTGTTCCGTCAACCTGGGTCCCGGACTGAGGACAATGCAGAGCAGAGATCTTGGCTGACCTCTGCTGAAAATGTAGCACATGTGAGAGATGAACCTTTGCTATTTTAAACCCCCGTGTGTTACCGCAGCAGAGCCCTGTTTATCCTAGTGTGACGAAGAGCTCATGAGCCAACGACCTCCTCAAAGTGATCACAGGAGGCATAAGGTTACTAAAAGTTGACTTGGCTTCTTTTTTAATTTGTTAAAAAAATTCAGTAACACATATACAACCTGAAATTTCCCCTTTCACCACGCTCAGATATATAATTCAGTGCTGTTAATTCTATTCACAAGTTAGATAGTGATAATTCTATCTAATTAGATAGAATTAGATAATTCTATCACAAGGTGATAGTTGTACAACCATCACCATCATCCATTACCAAAACTATTCCGTAAACTCAAACGGAAATTCTGTGGCAGTGAAGCATTGCTGCTTTTGTCTATTAACTGCTCTATCACTTTCCATTTGTATAAAGTTGGGAAAAATCCATCTTTGATGGATTGTTTTGAGAAGTCAATGACATCACCTATATTAAGTGTTTATTGGATGCCTAGAGAATGATGATGTTCAATAAATATTAGGCGATACAGTACAATGATTTGGTAAATTAACTGGACAAAATGATGGAAAATGGTGGGCCATGGTGGCTCAGATGGTAGAGTTCTTGCCTGCCATGCTGGAAACCTGGGTTCAATTCCCAGTGCCTACCCATGCAAAACAAAACAAAACAACCAACCAAACAAAGAAACAAAAAAAACCAAAAAAATGATGGAAAAGCAGAAAGCACAAAAACTTGCACTAAGTATTAGCTAAATGAATTAATGAAGGAAGCTGGGATAAATAAGGGATACCGAAACTGCAAAACTTTAGCAAATTCTTCCAACACTAAGTTCTGTTATTTTAAGTCCACTCTGGAGGACTTGAGTCCCACCATTGAAATGAAGTATTATTTAGAAAATGAGGGGAGAGAGAAGACCTAATGAATGAAAAATCAAAATAATCATTTTTAAAATTATGTTTTATAGACAGCATTATCTAATGGAGTGTGCTTCCTTCTCATTTCTTCAGCACTGGTGACAGTGCTTTTAGAGTCTAATCCCTCTTCAGAAGCTGGCTGTGCCGGTTTGAAAGGATGTACATACCCTAGAAAAGCCATGTTTTAATCCTAATCTCATTTTGTAAGGGCAGCCATTTCCTCTAATCCCTATTCAGCGCTGTATGTTTGAAACTGTAATTAGATTATCTCCCTGGAGATGTGACTCAATCAAGAGTGGTTGTTACACTCCACCCATTCAGGTAGGTCTTGATTAGTTTACTGGAATCCTGTAAAAGAGGAAACATTTTGGAGAACGCAGGAGATTCAAAGAGAATAGAGAAAGACGGTTGAAATGCCACAGAACCACGAAGCAGAGAGCCCACCAGCCAGCAACTTTTAGAGATGAAGAAAGAAAATGCCTCCCAGGGAGCTGGAGAGGAAGCCAGCAGATGACACCATTTTCACCATGTGCCTTTCCACTTGAGAGAGAAACCCTGAACTTCATTGGTCTTCTTGAATTACGGTATCTTCCCTGGATGCTTAGATTGAACATTTCTATAGACTTGCTTTAATTGGGACATTTCCATGGCCTAAAAACTGTTAACTTGCAACTTATTAAATTCCCCATTTTAAAAGCCATTCCATTTCTGGTATATTGCCTGCTAGCAGATGCAAACTAGACCACTGGCTCTGTGTTCGGCCATTTAGAGAAAAAGAAACATCCTGAAAATGTCTTCCCAATGTGATCCTGAAGATAATGGTAGGAAACTACCTGGGTCATGTACTAAGTTTGGTTGGACAATGGATATACATCAAGGTCATGGGAAAGAAGATTGTTTATGCATACTGAGGTTTAGATTGACAATCAGCAACCTTCTCCAATTTAAAGGAGATACTGTGCTGGTATCAAATTTCCTCTGCCATGTGTTTGGTTTGGAAGGTGCTAGAACTGTTTAACACTTTTCTTGTTTCCCTGAAAGTTTGTGGCCCATTGGGCAATCTGGGTAAAAGTCGAATACATATTGATTTGTGACTTCAATATTTAATTTGAAAATCCCCTTCATATTTGCTCTATTGGAAAATTAAAGCATGCGCTTCATGTCTCAGATATTTTTTCTTCTATGAACTAAGGTCTCATTCATTTTAGAAAGAGAGAGTACAGTGAATGAGGTTGGTTCTCTAATTCCTGAATCTGAAGCTTGGATTTAATGTGGATTGGGGTGGAGAGAGCTTGCCTCACATTCACTTGGAGGAGAAAGAGATATGCTTCTCCTGCCAATCACTCCCTTATAATGGAACCTGGTCAACGCAGAGCAAATGAGCCTCTCATGAGATAATGAGACAGACAGAGGGGAGGAAAAGCGGAGGACAGCAGGCCAGAGCTGATGGCGATAGTACTGCTGTGAAGATCTACACTATCTGCTCTGTCCATCTCAGACCATTCCAAATGTACATCTAAAGACTGATGACTTTGGCAAGCAGTGACCCCAAATCAATCTGAATGACTGTTACGAACAGTTTCACCATTTGTTAAATTCAGTTATGCCATTTGGGATCAAACTGTTGCCAAACTGAGCCTAATTGATGGTGTGTGTAAAACTGAAGAAAGGGACAGAAACGGTTTACTTTTATCTGCTTATTATTCCTAGTAGCATGATAGTCTTCACTCTAGAATCAAAGGGCAGTTGCTTGTTTAAAATTTGTGTGTATTCCGCCCTCCCAAGAGTAGGTACTGCAACCATTTCAGTGAGTAGATGTTAGTAGAATTTCATCAACAAATTCAAAGACAAGAAAGGCATATTGGAGGAGCGATGATGGCGGCTTAGTGAGGAGTGGGGTTTAGTTCATCCTCCAGAGCAGCTAGTAAATAGCCAGGAACAGTACAGAACAATTGCTGGGGCCACGGCAGTGACCAGACACACAGCGTACCCCAGTCTGGACCAGCTGAACTGGCTGTGAGCCAACCCAGAACCATAAGTCCCCCAAGCCGTGGTGGCAGGCGCCCCTCCCCCACAGGCTGCTTCCCAGAGGGGAAAGGAAAGAGACTTTACCAGCAGCAGGGGCTGAGCACAACCAAACTCCAATTGTGGAATTAATTAACAAATTCTAACTACTAAAAATAGGCCCCCAGCTCAGTTGAACCGCCAGTAAAAGCTGAGGTTGCTGGATTTTGCCCCAGTGCAGAGGGGGCAGGGCTGATGGAAAAAGATAAAAAAATAAATAAAAAAAAAAACTAAAAAAAGCAGAGGTTTTTTTAATTGAACAGCACAAAACACTTGAAAGTGTCTGGGCCCTGAAGGAAAGGAGGGGGCACATAGGACCTGGAGATACACAGAGCAACATACTAACTTAAGGTCTTCATTGGCAAATCCAAGGAATGGGGGTCCTGCTCTGAAAAAGATTTTTTTTCCTTTTCTTTTTTTGTGGCTGTGTTTCTATGGCTTGACTACTCTTTGGATACAGCTGCAAGGCTTCTCAGGCTCCAACTGCCCCAGGCAAGGGTGGAATTAAGCTTGTTTGAGAGTTTGTCTGGAGCCTGTGCCTTCCCCAGGAGAGGGGTGGGGACCAGATCAGGTGGAATCCCTCCCTCAAGGAATTCAGAACCCAGGGTCTGGAAAAATTAACCACTTAAAGCCAGTCTCCAACCTCTCCCTTGTCTCAACCATGCGCCCAGCAAGGAGAGCCTGCTGAAGTTAAAGGTACCACGCTACCTTATGCTGGTGGGACCTGCAGGCAGACAAGCACCACATTCTGGGCAGGATAGGAAAAAAAAAGAGCCCAGAGGCTTCATAGGAAAGTCTTTGAACCTGCTGGGTTGAAAAATGACATAGGTGATTCTTTCCTCCCGAGAGGAGGCCAGTTTGGTCTGGGAAAATATGACTGGGGTCTATCATACCTAAGTAAACCCTCCTAAGGGGAAAGGAAAAAAAAAGGCACCATACAGCCAGGGCAAGAAGCAAGAAAAAAAGAACTGAAAAATTCTGATCTGTTAAACAAAACCTAAGCTAGAGGTCTAGAATAAGCTGAACTGAATCAAAGAACAGATAGACAATAAAGTCATCCAGCAAGAAAATCCTAGGTAAAAAAAAAAATCTCCATAATAAACTAATTAAGGGAATTAAATACTAGATGCCAGCAAAAAATAACAGAGTATAGTAGGATAATTGAAGATATGGTCCAGTCAAAGGAACAAACCAACAATTCAAATGAGATACAGGAGTTGAAACAATTAATTCAGAATGTTTGAACAGACATGGAAAAACCTCATCAAAAATAAAATCAATGAATTGACAGAAGATATAAAGAAGGTAAGGGATGAACAAAAAGAAGAAATAAAAAATCTGAGAAAACAAATCACAGAACTAATGGGAATGAAAGGCACAGTAGAAGAGATGAAAAAAAAACAATGGAAACATACAATGTTTGATTTCAAGAGGCAGAAGGTAGGATTACTGAACTGGAGGACAGGACATCTGAAATCTGACAAGCAAAAGAAAATATAGGGAAAAGAATGGAAAAATATGAGCAGGGGCTCAGGGAATTGAATGATAACATGAAGCACAAGAATATGTATGTTCTGCATGTCCCAGAAGGAGAAGAGAAGAGAAAAGGAGGAGAAAAACTAATGGAGGAAACTAACACTGAAAATTTCCCAACTCTTATGAAAGACTTAAAATTACAGATCCAAGAAGTGCAGCATACCCCAAACAGAATAGATCCAAATAGATGTACTCTAAGACACTTACTAATCAGTATATCAGATGTCAAAGACAAAGAGAGAATCTTGAAAACAGCAAGAGAAAAACAATCCATTACATGCAAGGGAAGCCCAAAAAGACTATAGGTAGATTTCTCAGCAGGAACCATGGAGGCAAGAAGACAGTAGGATGATATATTTAAGATACTAAAAGAGAAAAACTACCAACCAAGAATTCTATATCCAGCAAAATTGTCCTTCAAAAATGAGGGGGGAATTAAAATATTTTCAGACAAAAAGTCACTGAAAGAATTTTGATCAAGAGACTGGATCTTCAAGAAATGCTAAAAGGAGCACCAGAGATAGATAGGATAAGACAGGAGAGAGAGGCATGGAGAAGAGTGTAGAAATGAAGAACCAGTAAATGTAAAAGGAAGAAAAAGTATATATGACATATAAAATCCAAAAGGCAAAATGGCAGAAAAAAGTACTGCCCTTACAGTAATAACACTAAATGTTAATGGATTAAACTCCCCAATCAAAAGACATAGACTGGCAGAATGGATTAAAAAACAGGACCCATTTATATGCTGTCTACAGGAGACACATCTTTGACCCAAGGAAAAACATAGGTTGAAAGTGAAAGGTTGGGATAAGATAGTTCATGCAAACAACAATCAGAAAAGAGCAAGAGTAGCAGTACTAATATCCAACAAATTAGACTTCAAATGTAAAACAATTAAAAGAGACATAGAAGGACACTATGTATTAATAAAAAGAACAATTCAACAAAAGACATAAGAATCATAAATATTTATGTACTAAGCCAGAGTGCTCCAAAATACATGAGGCAAACACTGAAAACACTGAAAAGAGAAATAGGCACATCTACCATAATAGTTGGAGACTTCAATTCCCCACTCTCATCAATGCACAGAACATCTAGACAGAGGATCAATAAAGAAACAGAGAATTTGAATACAATAAACAAACTAGACTTAACATACATTTATAGAATATTACACCCCTCAATAGCAGGATATACCTTTTTCTCAAGTGCTCATGGATCATTCTCAAGGATAGACCATAGGTTGGGTCACAAAGCAAGTCTCAATAAATTTAAAAAGATTGAAATCATGCAAAACAATTTCTCAGTCATAAAGGAATGAAGTTGGAAATCAATAATAGGCAGAGGGCTAGACAATTCACAAATATATGGAGGCTCAACACCACACTCTTAAACAACGAGTGGGTCAAGGAAGAAATTACAAAAGAAATCAGTAAATATCTCAAAGCAAATAAAAATGAGAACATAACATGTCAAAATTTATGGGATGAAGCAAAGGCAGTACTAAGAGGGAAATTAATTGCCCTAAATGCCTATATCAAGAAAGAAGAAAGAGCAAAAATGGAGGAATTAACTGTCCACTTGGAAGAACTAGAGAAAGAATTAGAGAAATAACAGCAAACTAACCCCAAAGCAAGTGAAAGGAAAGAAAGAGTGAAGATTAAAGCAGAAATAAATGAAATTGAGAACATGAAAACAATCAAGAAAATCAACAAAACCAGAAATTGGTACTATGAGACAATCAATACGATTGAATTTCAACCCTTAGTGAGATTGACAAAAAGAAGAAGAAAGAGGATGCAAATAAGTAAAATCAGAAATGGAAGAGGAGACATAACCACTGTTCCCACAGAAATAAAGGAGGTAATAAGAGGATACTATAAACAACTTTATGCTAATAAATTAGACAATGTAGATGAATTGGACAACTTCCTAGAAAGGCATGAACAACCAACATTGACTCGAGAAGAAATAGATGATGTCAACAAGCCAATCACAAGTAAAGAAATTGAATTTTTCATTAATAAGCTTCCCAAAAAGAAAAGTCCAGGACCAGATGGCTTCACAAGTGAATTCTACCAAACATTCAAAAAAGAATTAGTAACAATCCTGCTCAAACTCTTCAAAAAAATTGAAGAAGAGGGAAGGCTACCTAACTCATTCTATGAAGCCAAAATCACCCCCATATCAAACCCAGGCAAGATATTACAAGAAAAGAAAACTACAGACTGATCTCTCTAATGCAAATAGATGCAAAAATCCTCAACAAAATTCTTGCAAATCAAATCCACCACCACCTAAAAATAATTATGCACTGTAATCAAGTAGGATTCATCCCAGGTATGCAAGGATGGTTCAACATAAAATCAATTAATGTAATACACCATATCAACAAATCAAAGCAGAAAAACCACATGATCATCTCACTTGATGCAGAAAAGGCATTTGACAAAATTCAACATCCTTTCTTGTTGAAAACACTTCAGAGGATAGGAATAGAAAGGAACTTCCTCAATATGATAAAGGGAATACAAGAAAAACCCACAGCTAGCATCATCCTTAATGTGGAAAAATTGAAAACTTCCCCCCTAAGATCAGGAACAAGACAAGGATGTTCATTATCACTATTGTTATTCAACATTGCATTGGAAGTACTAGCCAGAGCAATTAAACAAGAAAAGGAAATCCAAGGCATCAAAATTGGAAAGGAAGAAGTAAAACTCTCCCTGTTTGCAGATGATATGAAGCTATATGTCAAAACCCAAAAAAATCCACAGTGAAACTACCAGAGCTAATAAATAAGTACAGCAAAGTGGCAGGTTACAAGATCAACACTCAAAAATCTGTAGTGTTTCTATATACTAGTAATGAACAATTGAAGGGGAAATCAAGAAATGAATTCCATTTACAATTGCAACCAAAAGAATAAAATATTTAGGAAAAAAGTAACCAAGGATACAAAAGACCTATACAAAGAAAATTACAAGAAATTGCTAAAAGAAATCACAGAAGACCTAAATAAATGGAAGGGCATACCATGTTCATGGATTGGAAGACTAAATATAGTTAAAATATCAATTCTACCTAAACTGATTTACAGATTCAATGCAATACCAATTAAAATCCCTAAAACTTACTTTTCAGAAATGCAAAAACCAATAACCAAGTTTATCTAGAAGGACAGAGTGCCCCGAATAGCTAAAAATATCTTGAGAATGAAAAATGCAGTTGGAGATCTCATGCTACCTGGCTTTGAGGTGTATTACTAAGCTGCAGTTGTCAAAATAGCATGGTACTGGCATAGAGATAGATATACTGACTGTTCTAGTTTGCTAGCTGCCAGAATGCAAAATACCAGAAACTGAATGGCTTTTAAGAAGGGGAATCTAATAAATTTCTAGTTTACAGTTCTAAAGCCGAGAAGATGTCTCAATTAAAACAAGTCTATAGGAATGTCCAATCAAAGCATCCAGGGAAAGATACCTTGGTTCAAGAAAACGATGAAGTTCAGGGTTTCTCTCTCAAGTGAGAAGGCACATGGTGTACAGAGTCATGGTTTCTCTCTTGGCTGGAAGGGCACATGGTGAGCACAACATTATCTGCTAGCTAGCTTCTCCTGGCTTCCTGTTTCATGAAGCTCCCCAGGAGGCATTTTCCTTCTTCATCTCCAAAGCACTGGCTGATGGACTCTGCTTCGTGGTGCTGCAGCATTATCTGCTCTCTCTAAATCTCTTTCATTCTCCAAAATGTTTCCTCTTTTATAGGACTTCAGAAACTAATCAAGAGCCACCCAAATGGATGGAGACATGCCTCTTCCCAATCCATTTTAACAACCACTCTTGATTAAATCAAATCTCCAGGGAGATGATCTAACTACAGTTTCAAACATAGATACTGAATAGGGATTAGGAGAAATGGCTGCCTTTACAAAACGGGATTAGGATTAAAACATGACTTTTCTAGGGTACATACATCCTTTCAAACCAGCATACTGACCAATGGAATTGAATATATTGTTCAGATGTAGACCCTCTCATTCATGGACAATTGATCCTTGACAAGACAGTCAAGCCAACTCACCTGGAACAAAATAGTCCCTTCAATAAATAGTGCCTAGAGAACTGGATATCCACATGCAAAAGAATGAAAGAAGATCCATATCTCATACCCTATACAAACATCAACTCAAAATGGATAGAAGACCTAAACATCAGATCTAAGATCATAAAACTTTTAGAAGAAAATTTAGAGAAATATCTTATAAATCTTATAATAAAAGATGGTTTCTTAGATCTTACACCCAACGCATGAGCATTGAAGAAAGAAAGAAAGAAACAGAAACTCCTCAAAATTAAACACTTTTGTGCATCAAAGAACTTTGTCAAGAAAGTTAGTAGACAGCCTACACAATGGGAGGCAATATTTGGAAATGATATATCAGATAAAGGTCTAGTATCCAGAATATATAAAGAGATTGTTCAATTCAACAACAAAAAGACAACCAACCCAACTACAACATGGGCAAAAGACATGAACAGACACTTGTCAGAAGAGGAAATACAAATGGCCAAAAGGCACATGAAAAGATGCTCAGCTTCCTTGGCTATTAGGGAAATGTAAATCAAAACCACAATGAGATATCATCTCACTCCCATCAGGATGGCCATTATCACTAAAACAGAAACCAACAAGTGCTGGAGAGGATATGGAGGAAGAGGCACACTTATCCACTATTGGTGGGAATGTCAAATGGTACAACAGTTGTGGAAGGCAGTTTGGTGGTTCCTCAGGAAGCTAAGTATAGAATTGCCATATGATCTGGCAATACCATTGCTAGATATCTACTCAGAGGACATGAAGGCAAGGACACAAATGGAAATTTGCACACCAGTGTTTATAGCAGCATTATTTACAATTGCCAAGAGATGGAAACAGCCCAAATGTCCATCAGCAGTGAGTGACTAAACAAGCTGTGGTACACATATACAATGGAATATTATACAGCTATAAGATAGAATGAAGTTATGAAGTATGTAAGAACATGGATGGACCTTGAGGACATTATGTTTGAGTGAGATTAATCAGAAACAAAATGACAACTACTGTATGGTCTCACTGATATGAACTAACATTAGTGAATGAATTTGGAGAATTTCAGCTAAGAACAGAGACGATCAGTAGACAGAAATAGGGTAGATATTGGGTGATTGGAGGTGAAGGGATACAGATTGTACAACAGGACTGATTGTAAAAATTCAGAAATGAATAGCACATTACTATCTAACTGTAATACAATAATGTTAGTACACTGAATGAAGCTGAATGTGAGAATGATGGGGGGAGAATGGCTGGGGGCAGAAATGAAATCAGAAGGAAAAATAGATGATAAAGTCTGAGATGGTACAATCTAGGAATGCCTAAACTAGTCACTAATGATAGTGACTAAATGTACAAATTAAAAAATGTTTTTGCATGAGGAAGAGCAAAGAAATGTTAATGTTGCCTGGTGTTGAAAATAGATGGTAATTCATATTTTAAAACTTTAACTTATGTGTAAGACTAAAGCAAAAAATGTTTCTTTGGTACAAAATTTATAATTTGACTAGTGCATTTCCTAATATAACTTATGTGGGCAGTTTACTTGAACACCATAAGTACATGGAACCTTAAGTAGGGCATGAGAGTTTGTAGGTTTGTCCAGAGTGATGCCCCAATAAATCCCAGAGTGATTCGAACCATGAATAAAAAAAGTATTTGCAAAGTCCCCTTGGGGGAATGATGAGAAAAGGGGAAAATTCAACTTCCCCAAGTGGAGAATTCCTGATATTCTCACAAGCAGTGGGGAAAACCAAAGCAATAGGCTGAGTCCTCAATCTTGGGGTTTGTTCATATGAAACTTATCCCCACAAAGGATAGCCTAAGCCTACTTAAAATTAGGCCTAAGAGTCAACTCCAGAGAACCTCTTTTGTCACTCAGATGTGGCCTCTCTCTCTCAGACAACATGGCAAGCAAACTCACTGCCCTCCCCCTCTCTATGTGGGACATGACTCCCAAGTGTGTAAACCTTCCTGGCAACGTGGGACAGAAATCCTATAATGAGTTGGAACTCAGCATCAAAGGATTGAGAAAACCTTCTAGACCAAAAGGGGGAAGAGGAAAATGAGACAAAATAAAGTGTCAATGGCTGAAAGATTTCAAACAGAGTTGAGAGGTTATTTATATGCATTATATAGATATCATTTTTTTAGTTACAGCATATTGGAGAGGCTGGAGGGAAGTGCCGAGTTGTGTTCCAGTAACCATATTTCTTGAAGATGATTGTATAATGATATAGCTTTTGCAATGTGACTGTGTGATTGTGAAAACCTTGTGTCTGATGCTCCTTTTATCTACAGTATGGACAGATGAGTAAAACATAGGGATTAAAAATAAATAAATGATGGGGGAACAAATGTGAAAATAAATTTAGTAGATTGAAAAGCTAGTGATCAATGAAAGGGAGTGATAAGAGGGTATAGAAAAAAATACGGGAAACAAAGGCTAAAATATATTGGGTAGATGAAAATACTGATAATCAATGAGAGGGAGGGGTAAGGAGTATTGTACGTATGAGTTCTTTTTCTTTTTTCTTTTTATTTTTTTTCTGAATTGATGTAAATGTCCTAAGAAATGATCATAGTGATGAGTATACAACTATGTGATGATATTGTGAGTTATTGATTATATACCAAGAATGGAATAATCATATGGTAAGAACGTTCATGTTTGTATGTTGTTATGTTTAAAAAAAATTAAATAGTGTAAAAAAAAAGGATAAAGGATATTAATTTCTGTTTTATTGTTGAGGTACTGAATACAGAATCCATTAATATCAACCATTAAGTCAACCATGATATAGGGATGGGATCCAAATCTTAGGGTATAGTCAGATGTTATACCTATTATTGCATTCCCTATGTTTTTTAAAAGGTGCCTCAAAACCTCTAGTAGAGTCTAATCCAGGAAAAGTTTGGTAGTTCCTTAAGAAGTTAAACATAGAACAATCTAGCAATCCCATTCCTATGTACATAGCCTGCAGAACTGAAAGCAGGGACTCAAACAGATACTTCTATGTTAATATTCATAACAACATTATTCACAATAGCTTAAAGGTGGAAATAATCTGTTAATGTTAACATCCATTAACAGATGAATGGATAGACAAAATGAGGTGTATCCATACAATGGAATATTATTGAGCCATAAAAAGGAATGAAGTTCTGATACATGTTATAGCATGGATGAATCTTGAAGACATTATTCTAAGTTAAATAAGCCAGACATAACAAAGGACAAATAGCATATGATTTTCATGTATATGAAATAACTAGAATAAATAAATAAATAGAGACAGAAAGTAGACTAGACAGAAAGTGCCGAGTTGTGTTCCAGTAACCATATTTCTTGAAGATGACTGTATAATGATATAGCTTTTGCAATGTGACTGTGTGACTGTGAAAACCTTGTGTCTGATGCTCCTTTTATCTACAGTATGGACAGATGAGTAAAACATAGGGATTAAAAATAAATAAATGATGGGGGAACAAATGTGAAAATAAACTTAGTAGATCAAAAAGCTAGTGATCAATGAAAGGGAGTGATAAGAGGGTATAGAAAAAAAATATGGGAAACAAAGGCTAAAATATATATATAAAGACTAGAGGTAACCAGGGGCTGGGCAGCAGGGGTGAATGAGAAGTAATTGCTTAAAAGGTACACAGAGTTTCTGTTTGGGGTGATGAAAAGTTAAAAGTAATAGATGGTGGTGATGGTGGTAAAACATTGCAAATGTGATCAATGTCACCGAACTGTACATTAAAATGCTTAATATGGCAATTTTTTTGGTAACATGTGTATGTGTATATTTATTATAATAGTTTGAAGCTATTATAATATACCCCAGAAAAGCCATATTTTAATCTTGATCCATTTTTGTGGGGGCAGACCTCTTGTTTACAGTGGAAACCTTTGATTAGATTGTTTCCATGGTGACTGACCCACTCAATTATGGGTGTGGCCTTTTGATTAGATGGAGATGTGACTCTACCCATTCAAGGTGGGTCTTGATCATTTTACTGGAGTCTTTTAAAAGGGGAGACATTTTGGAGAAAGTACAGCTGCTTCTGAGACGACAGTGATGTAGACTTTGAAGATGCTCGGAGGACTGACAGAGAGAGCAGATGCCTTGACACAGAAACTGGAGAGGCAGAGCCCAGCAGACATCACTATGTGCCTTCTGGTGAGATGCTATGCAAGCCAGAACCCAAAGTTCTGTCCCGGAGGAGTGAAGCATCTCTAAGCATCAAACGGCATTAGAAGCTGGAAGCAATGGAACTGGGAACAAGGATCAGCAGATGCCAGCCATGTGCCTTCCCATGTGACAAACATCAGCCTCTCTTGAGTAAAAGTATCTTTCTCTGGATGTCAGTTTGGACATTTTCCTGGCCTTAGAACCGTAAGCTTGTAACATAATAAATTCCCTTCTTAAAAGCAGTTCCATTTCTCGTCTATTGCATTCTGGCAGCATTTAGCAAACCAAAACAGTATATCTTCACTATATATATACATATATATATATATTTTTTTTTTGGGGGGGTGCATGGTCCGGGAATCAAACCTGGGTCTCCTGTATCACAATATTTTTTTTTTACTGGAAAACAATGAAAAGAATTTTCTTTAAAAAATCCCTACATTTACTTCTCACTTCAATTAGTGAAAAAATATAATTTAGAACACATACATTTATCTTGAACTTTCCATTCCGGATACTTATTAGAAAGACAAAGAATTTGGCATTAAATCCTCTAGAAACAAAATGATAATATAAAATAATATCTGTTTTTGTATAGCCTGGTAAAGAAGAGAAACCTAACCACATAATAATAAAAACACCCTTGCTTCTTCCCAGAGTATTAAATTTAATATTTTCTTCCAGATGGAACAATCAATTTTTGGTCATGCATTTTGTTTTCTGTCTCCTTCCTGGTAATCTTTCCTTGGAATATCAAATAGCTAGTTCCACCAAGGAACTAGACATGATGCCACTCAAAACGGTACATGAGTTCTTTTTTATTAGCTGTAAAAGATAGATTTTAATCTGTAGTGCACCAAATATCTGAATATAAATGAAAAACTCAGAGAAAATTCTCACTATTTCCAACAGCTAATTGTCAGTCTACCGTATTTAGATCATGCCACAAAGTGACAGATTTCACTTTCCTGCTAACTCCTTTAGAGATCTTCTATATCCGGCCCAAAGATGAGTCTACATTAATAAAAAGGGACAAAACTGAGTTTTCTTCAAAGAATAATGTCCCTTCTCATGAGAAGACTCTCAGGAAAATTCATAGCAAATTATTCATATCTTCTCAAAATTAGAAAACTGAGTAAACCATGTCCTCTTCAATTCTCCCTTTCAATCATAATATTCTATGAAAAATCATTTATTTTTTTGTATTGTATGAATTTTTTCCTCTTCATTTTGGCCGATAAACAAACATCGATTGGAGAAAACATCATATCTAATGGGCATCCTGAGTCATGTATCTATGTTTTGAGTTTGGACAACTCTCTGATTCAATTCACCAAAACTTTTACATGCATGGTGCATTTATTGTATGCTGGGCACACTTCGTGTGTGTTAAGTCATGTGGAAGCAGAGTGTATAAGTCACAGAGCTTGTTCTCCAGTAGTTTAGCGTCTAGGCAGAAAAAGGTGTACACAAAAAATATTACACAAGTCAGCTGTAATAAGTTATTGTTATTGGCCTACACATGAAGTGCCATGGGGGAAAAAGAAAAAGAATTAATTCTACAGTAGACATCAGCAAAGGCTTCAGAAAAATGTGATAATTGAATTGAGTCAACGCAATCCAAGAATGCACAAGTCCCAATCTACAAAGACTTCAAAAATTAAGAGAAATTTCCGAATTAAAAATTCCAAAATTAGAAATTAACAACCATGTCATATTTAGAATGCTGTTGTCACCCTCTCGCAGGATCCCACAGCACTTTGTAGCCATCTTTACCGGCGGTTGCCTTGTAGAAGATCTGGTTCCAGGAGTGACGGTCAGGAAGGGCCTGACAGCAGGATCGCACTCTATCACCTTAGAATTCCCAGTGCCAAGGACAGCACTTGGCACCCAATAACAAAGTTTTTAAAAGGAAGACATGAACTGAATATTTCAATAGTAACTTTGTAAAGTTCTTCTAATTTATCCTTCTAATTTATTTCTCCTTTCAAGTTGATTCTTTGGTCCCCTGATGATCAGTGTGGGCCATGGAATTCATTTCTCCACAGCTCCACCTTGGTCTTGTCTTTAGCTGGGTCATTTAAGGAGCTAGTGGGAGGGCACAGGGCAGATCCCTGGATACCCCGATTGTCACTGCTTCCTACCTCTACGCCAAGGCCTTCACTGATCCTGAATGAACGCACACCTTTGGACATCCCTTTCAAGGTGTCTTAAAGATATGGAAGGAGCATCCACTTTTCCCAGCATCTGACTTGCTGAGTGCTCTTGTTCCACTCCCATCTCTGAGCAGAGCCAAGAAAAACCAATCTCAAGTCTAGGGTTGTTCCAATTTGAAACTGTTGTGTACACCAGAAAAGCCGTGTTCTTTAATCCTCATTCAATATTGCTGGGTGGGATCTTTTGATTAAGTTGTTTCCATGGAGATGTGACCTTTACTGGAGTCCTTTAAGAGGGAGCCATTTGGAAAAAGCTTCAGAATTCATACAGCCAAAGTCCTTTAGATGCACAAGGACAATGCCCCTGGGGAAGCTTTATGAAATGAGAAGCCAGGAGAGAAAGCTAGCAGACGTTGCCTTGTGCCCTTCCAGCTGATGG
This sequence comes from Tamandua tetradactyla, assembly GCF_023851605.1. Classification (NCBI taxonomy): domain Eukaryota; kingdom Metazoa; phylum Chordata; class Mammalia; order Pilosa; family Myrmecophagidae; genus Tamandua; species Tamandua tetradactyla. The sequence goes on along the minus strand of NC_135328.1, from coordinate 106,651,817 downwards.
GATGACGAGGAATCAAAGACCCTATTAGACATCAGCCATATCCCTTCCTAGTTGACAGAGGTGATCTGGACTGCATCAGTTTTTCCTGAGTGAAGGTAACCTCTTGTTGGTGCCTTAATTTGGAAGTTTTCACAGCCTTAGAACTGTTAACTTGTAACTTAATTCCCTCTATAAAAGCCCTTCCATTTCTGGTATATTGCAACCTGGCAGTTTTAACAAACTAAAGTAAGGATGTAGATACATAAATATCCCCATGAAGCACAAAGTTGCTAGCATGGACACACAGAGCAGAGATAGGAGAGGAGATCACAATAATTAGAAGGAGTGTGAAACCTAATGGGCAAATAGGCAAAAAAGTGAAAACAAGGTAGTCAGAACACTAATCCTTGCTCCCTGGGAGACCATCTCTTATCACATAGGAGACACAAGAATTTGCCTATTTTTATTTTTGTACTTCTAAAATTTATGTTTAGGCCTGTTTTTCCTTCCCAGAATATTAGTATTCTACCTTTAAATCTCTGACTCTAAATGTTATCCCCTTCTAAGTATGACTTTGTTATTATATTTTATTTTCCAGTAAAATATGCCTCATTTTATAGTGAAAGGTAATAAGGAAATGGCATTCAAGTTCTTAAAAACTCTGTTTTATAGTTACAGATATTATTTAAAAATACATCTTTTGCATTTAAGACAAAGAGACAGAGAGGGTGACTACCCACCAGATAAATTAGAATTCATGTATGATATTTAAGAATTAGTGACATCCATTAGATAAAGCCATTGAAAAACCTACTTAATCCTGGCACCATCTCACCTCTTGAGTTTTCAAAAATGGCTCATAGCCCAACAGCATTGATGCCACCTGGCAGCTTGTTAGAAATGTGCGTTCTGAGGCTTCACTCTAAATCACTGCATCAGAATCTGAATTGTAACAAACTTCTTCATGATTTGCCTGCAGATTAAAGTTTCAGAGCACTACTTAACCAATCACAGGTGTCATGGAAGTTTCACGAAAAGAAACCATTCCATAAATCTTTGATTTAGATTGGGTTAACCTCCTCTGAAAGATTCCCAGACCCACATGATAATTGTTTTCTATATGTTGCCTCAATTGACATTAAGATGCATTCCTGGAATTTGGTGGCCTCCCTATTTTACATCCAGTCCAATGGTGCTGTACATTATAGACTGCCCCCATTAAGCTCAAGGGAGCAGGGAGAAAGGAGGGGCTATTTATTTGAATTGAAGAATTATATTGAAGACTGATAAGTGTTTTTCATTCCTTAATGGGGATTCCAACTGCACTGTCACCACATTGTTTCATTCTCTAAGGATTGTTTTCGGCTCCGTGCAGTAGAGTCTTTCTTTTTTTAAAGGAAAACCTTCTATCTCTCTTCCCACAAGCTTTCGTATTTTACACTCCAAGTGAATTAGAATAATTAGGCATCTCTTTGCCTGAGTTTATTTCTCCCCCACCACTGCCTCACCTTCAAAAGCTGTCACTTTGAGAAGCAGAGGAGAGGTTCAGTTTTGGGTACCTTCACAAATGGTTGCCAATAGGTATCCACCTGCCAACCAGCTAACAAGCAGAGGAGGAAAAGTTCCCACTGTCCTTTCCTGAACTCTAGTTATGCAAAAGAGAAAAGGCCTTTCCATCACTTCAAAAGCAAAAGTCTCTTTACCATGACTCCTGGTTTGCATGGGAGTAAGCCTACCTAATGGATGCTGAGGGTGAGGTGACAATGACAAGGAGAGTCCCTGCTGAAGCAGCAATGATGACAGGGTGAGGGTGTGTGAAGAGAGATGCAGCTATTTCAACTCCTTAAGCAACAGAGGGAGATGACATACCCAAGCTGCACCCTAGACATCCTTCTTCACAGGGAATGCATTCTTCATAGTCAGGATCTTGTACTTCACCTGTGCAATGAAAGGAATGAAAAACATGACTCATTTCCACTGAGTGGAGATGTTCATTGTTATGGTAATATATTAACGTATAAATTATTTTTAAGCACATTATAGAGCAATTAAGAAACCTAAAGCCATATAGGTGTCACCCACATTTTATCTCCTATTAGTTTAATAGGTTGGGTCAGCTTGATTGGGTACAAGTAGAATATGGTTAGAATATATGCCGGGTAACTAGTTTTGATGTTAACTGGTATATTTCATTTATTAGAGAAAGAAGCTCTGCCTCTGAGAAAATGGAATTGGGTATGAAAATGAAGATGTTTTGTCTCTCTTTTTAATCTGCCTTCCAAAACATTGTTTTGTTATTTGTTTTAAATCCTGTACTATGTTAATAAACATTCAGAAGAAAAAGGGAATGGGCATTTTAATTATTCTTAAGGTGTCCTGGAGTCCTCTTTCATGCCAGATCATGCATGAATCCGAAAGAGAGCAGAATAATTGTCTGCAGCATACTGGAGGAAAACAAAAATAATAAAATTGTTTTTTAATCTCCTTCTTCCCATAAAAGGTAACAGATTGGCCATAACAATAGTACAAGATTCATGGGACATTTTAGTATTTTCAAATATTTTTAAATGGGCAGATTTTCATTTGCTTCTCACAGGAGCTTTGTCTTGAGGCTATGTCTTGATGATTTTCAGAAATGAAGAAACTAAGCCATGGGGAACTTAGGTTAATTTTGTCCAGCGCCTCATATCTACTAATTGGGAAGGAGAAAATGGTTAGTTAGGACTTTTAGATCTCATCGAATCTAATCTTCTCTCTGCTAGATTCTTCCTAAAACCCCCTACTCCATACCACTTTCTCTATGCTTGGCTGCATTTCTGCAGTTTGTGCCTAGGGAAACCCAGAGAAAGGGGGTGTGCGGGAAGAGAGAGGGGCAGAGGTCCCTATCCCTAATTGGAATATGGAGTCACCCAAGGTCATCCTAGGTGCTAATAGTAAAGCCAGGAAGAGAATTCAAGTCTCTGAAATATTCAGGCCCACAGCTCTTCAGCCCACCTCCTAGTGCAGGGCTGTGGGCACAGAGGTGCCTTACCTTGTCCACATTCTAGCTTCTGGCAGGTGAGGTTGGTGGGCGCTATGAAGTAGCCGTCTGTGCATCGCGTGCAGGCGTGGGGACTGTGGCAAAGCTCACAGTTGTCTGGGCAGGGGAGGCAGGTGTTCCCTTCCGTGGGGTGGTAGCCTGCCAGGCAGCTCTCTCGGCACTCCCCCTGGAACAGAAAGCGCTCTCGGCCATGTTCGTCTGAACAGTTAGAGGGGCAATGAAAAGAGGGAAAATGTCCAAAATTAGCCATGAAGCAAACATAAGAAATTGTATCTAAAAAACGATATTACCGAGTGCTTTTGCTCCTAGGGGACCAGGAGTGCAAGAATGGATATAATGAAAATGCAGTACCTACATACTGTTAGGTAAAAAGTTTTTCTTGCAGGAAATCATGTTCCAAGATTCTATGTATTAGAGTGAACAGTGACTACTATCTGGGCTGTTGCCGTAAACTGGTGGGCCATGCTCTGTGAATAATTACAATTCAGAATATGTTAACTTTCCTAAGAGTTCCTTTTGGTATTTATGGCACCTCTTAAATTTAGGACACTAGAGATCCCATAAGAATAAGCAAGCACTTAATGATAGACGCTTTTTATGAAAATGCAACCTGCCCAAATGATTTTGAATTCTGCTATCAAAATCGCATGCTTGTAACCCTTCTCCCCTTCATGGGACATGACATCCAGGGGTGTAAGTCTCCCTGGCAATGTGGGACATGACTCCCAGGGATGAGTCTGGCCCTGGTACCATCAGGTCAACAATACCTTCCTGTCCAGAAGAAGGAAAAGAAATGTAACAAAATAAGGTATCAGTGGCTAAGAAAGTGAAAAGACAGTTGAGAGGTAATTCTGGAGGCTACTCTTATGAAGCTTCAGCTAGATATTGCTAATTGCTATGGTTTGCCAAACCTCAACCAACATCATTCCTGTTAACCCTAAAGAACACCCAGGGTTCTATCTGAGAGTCTACAAAGGTTGTACACACTAAGTTTATTTTTCAGAAACCTAAAACATTCAGATGGCTCCTTAGGCCAGATAAGTCCTGAGACCCAGAGTTCCCAGACTCTCCAAGAACATCAACCAGTTATTCCATCCCCTTATCCTATATTGTCAAGGCCCCTTTTCAACATGAAAGAAGTTAGAATGGGCATAACCCAAATATCCCTAAAGATTGGGAAAAAGATCAAAGGAGAAGGAGAAGTTATAACTAAGAAGTTAGGATTTAACAAATGACTGTGACTGCTGAATGATTATATTGAGATTTCCTTTTAGTCTCCAGGGTCTTAAAGTAGCTAGAAGGAAAAACCTGAAATTTTGGAACTGTAACCCACACCAAACTTTGAAATCTGTTCTATAACTACTTGTTAAAATGTTCTTTGAAGTTATTGCTTTTTTGTTGGCATGCTATATTTCACAATTAAAAAAATGTTCATTTTTTTTAAATTCCATGCTTTGCTAATCTTCTAAAGTCTCAATTTTTGCTCAGCTGCCAAGTCCTATAATGACGGCCTATTGAAGCACTTGACCGAGAGCAGTTGAAAGATCCTTTACATGCACTCCTGAGACTTCCTGACTTCTGTGAACACTGGCCTCAGCGAGGAAAGAATCATCAGGCAGTACCCCAGGCTATGGGAATCTGCTATTGGAAGGAATGGGAAATTCTCACCGTTCCAAAGGATGGCCAACAGATACAAATATATTTTGGTAATGGATGATGGAGATGGTAGCACAACATGTGCATGTAATTAATACCACTGAATTATATTCTTAAAAGTGGTTAACATGGCAATTTTTTATGTGTGCACATGCTACCACAATGAAAATTAAAAGAAAAAGTCAAGGTTATTAGAAGAGGCATCTAGCGGTCTCCTGTTCCTTCTCTCCTGGAGTTTGTGTTTGTGCTGAGAACACTGGGGACATCTTTCTCTCTGAGTCAGTTGCCCATGTACCCCTGACAATGAAGAATAGCAGATTTGCCTTACCCAGGATAATCGGGTCTAGTGCTCATTGTGTGACCTGCCATATGGAGCTACAGCACCACTGATCATCAAGATTCAGGTCTGCTGAATTTGTGGAAAAAGAAAGCACTAGCCCCAGTGGCAAGCACAGAAACTGAAGGCCAGAATAATATGAGATTGAATCATCTGAAATTGCCAATATCTGACTATTTTTGACTTGGAAGTTCAGCACTTATAAATGCTTTAACCTCACATATATCAACCTAATTAAAGCTCTAGCTCAAAAACAATTTAGAAGTCACACTATTTAGAAGCCCCATGGATTATGGGCAAGAAGATGGTCCTTTGCTAGTCATGATTTCTTCCAGGAGCCTGCTATTCGCCTTGGGACAAAGGAAATAAAGAGGGCTTTTGTGGAGGCAGTGTAAAAACATGTCTTCGGTTTCCAATTAGATGTAGAAGATTTGGGATGTAGAACATTTGGGAGGATGGAATGTGCACTTGGAAATTCTAAGATTGTAGATCAACGTTCTGGAATATAACATCCTGATTCAGTGGAACCTGAGATCTCAGGAGATCAAAATAAGGTTAGTCTCCCAAGTTATGTTCTTCTTAGGCACTTTATGAAACATGAGTTAATCTCATTTGCATCATACCTTACAGAAGGGTCCCAACTTCTATATCTATCAGATCTAAGGAGAAGGATCCCAGGGAGAGCCCTGAGCAAGCCTAGCATGGTTTCCACCCAGAAGTTGCCATCCACCCCCACATCCAGGGGCTAGGTGACAGTTTTGCATATAGTAAGTTCTAAATACATGTTTGTTGACTGATTTAATAAATGAATGCGTGAATGGATATTTGGCAATATTCCTATGTTTCCCACATATCCAACTGGCTCAACACTTACAATACAAATGAATGGTAATGGGCTCAGTTATGGGGGAAAGGGTGTCCTTCCCCATTTTTGTTGTGTAGACATGATTTTATGATTTGGACCTCTTTGGGCATTATCAATTGGATTTAAAGGACAGAGATTTGCAGGGTCTTGGTATTTTAAGTACACAGGCCCTGCTAAAGGAGGTCACTTAGATGCTTTGACCATGGTCAGCTTTCCCCAAAAATTTGGTCCAGGGATTATGTCAAGATTTGGTCATTTTTCTGGTAGTTTAGCTCAGGATGATATGAGGATGGCTCATAGATTGAATTACCATGCATAAAATCTTGGCTACTTGCCCAGGATCTCAGAACTTAAATTATTGGGATGATATGTCAGGGGAGCTGGTCCCAGCAGTAAGGGGCAGCTATTTGCTGTTAAATGCTGTCTTAGTTTGCCAGGATTGCTATAACAGTACCACACACTGGTTGGCATAGACAACAGGAATTTACTGTTTCAGAGTTTGGGAGGCTAGAAGTCCAAAATCATTGTGCAGCAGGCCCGGCTTTCACCAAAGTCTGCAGCATTTTGGTGTTGGCTGGCTGACAATCCGTAACTCAATCTCTGTCCCCATCACATGACCATTTGTCCCTTCTGTCTTCCCCTCATTCCAACTTCTATGTTCAGATTTCCTTTGCTTATAAGGACACCAGTCACATTGGATTAAGATCCATGCAAATTCAGTTTGGTCTCATCTTAATAGGATCTTCGAAGATCCCATTTACAGATGAGTTCACATCTACAGGGGTTTGAAATTATGTTTTTAAAATATTTATATTTTTAATAAAAAGACAATAGTTTTCAAAGCACTCTTCAACAGGTAGTTACAGGACAGAAATTATGTTTTAAATTAAAAAAAATTTTTGTTAGAGAAGTTTCACACTTACAGAGAAATCATCCATAAAATACAGGATTCCCTTATATCACCCTATTATTAACACCTTGCATTGGTGTGGCACATTTGTTACAATGGATCAAAGTACACTTTTATAATTGTGCTATTATCTATAGTCCATGGTTTAATTTAGGGTTCACTGTTTGCGAAGCGCAATTGCATGGATTTTTAAAAAAAAATTTATATATCACCATATGCCCAACCTAACATTTTCTTTTTAATCACATTCAGATATAAATTTCAGTGCTATTACTTACATTCACAATTTTGTGCTACCATCACCACCATTTCCATTATTCCAAATAGGAACTCTGTATAATTTGAACCTTAATTTCCCATTCCCTATCTCCACCTACTCTGGTAACTTATACTTTAGATTCTGACTCTATGAGATTGCTTATTCTAATTATTTCATATTCATGAGATCATATGATATTTGTCCTTCCGTGCCTGGCCTATTTCACCCTGCATGAGGTCTTTGTGAGGGGCATGATTCCATCTACAGGAGGTGGCAAAAACTTTCATGTGACAATATGAGACAAGAGCTAAAATGCAAGTGACTCTGAAAGAAGCTGATTGGCTTTCATTCATATTGAAGAGTAACTAACTATTACCAAATATTCCTAAGTGGCTGATCTTGTTGGAAGAGAAGGTGGACCAACGTGAAGGCATTGGATGTGATAGGAGGAGAGGGAGAATGAAGGCACAAGGGGCAAGTGACTGTTGGCAAGGAAGAAAGTGAAAAAACTGAAGGGCTCTGAAAACAAATTTTATGTCTATTTCAAAATTTTGCCTACTTTATCTCTTGTATTACTAGATGAATTGCATCCAGTAAGGCAAAGGATTAATTGGAGAATTTAGAGTGATTCTTCAACAACTTCCCTGGAAATGTGCACTTTCAAAGAAAGCCATAGCTAAATCTCCATGATTACAATTACACAAGGGATAAAATTTCTACCTACAGATAGTACAGATTTATAGATAAGACATGGCTCCCAGTCAGAAGATTTTTAGCCTTTTATTAAAACCTGTAGATATTGAACTGTTTCTATTCAATCACCCATCCTTTAGTATTGTCTCCAAAGTCTCTACTGCACTGCACTAATTCTCCTGGAACGAGGGGTACCTTGCTGTTAGTAGGCAGACAGCTCTGCTAATTGGAGCTGCTTCAGCGATTCCCTCTCCAGGAAGCCTTCTCTGCTCACTACAGCTTCTCTCTGACGTGTGGTAGAATTTCTACCATTCATTTGGTCATTAACTTCTTATATTACAATATATGAGGTTGCAAACTCCTTTAAGTTGAGTTTATACTATTATTTATTGCATTTTTCATGGCACCTAACATATGGTAACTTGTGCATGGCAGGGTGTACAATAACTGTTTGCTAAGATAGTGGATTTAACGTAATCTTTCAAAAAGAAATACGGAAGCAATGCCAGAGCATTTTCTGTGTGGATTGGTCCAAGTAACTGTAGGATGCTTAGAACATACATTTTACATATTTGTTTAGCATCCAAAATTTTGTGCCATGTACGGAAATTTTGAGTGAAAGGGATTTTACAGATCTCATCCATGCTCCCCCACATTTTTTTTTTTATAGATAAGGAAAGACTTGGAGGTGAAGTGACTGGTTTAATCAATAGCAGTAATAATAATGATAATAATTAAGAACACTTCATCTTAGTTGATGCTTAATATGTGTCCAATCCTAAATTCTCTATTGTCTTACCTCATTTAGTCTCATTAATTCTCATAATAATCCTACAAGGAGCCACCATTATCACCATTTTATAGATGAGGAAGGAAACAGGATATGGCAGGCTAGAGATAAAATTTGACATAGATATACTTTGTTTACAGGAGAAACAGAAAGAGATCATTTAAATTTATATGAAGACATGTTCTATGGCCCATTTTTCTGGAAATGCATGAACGTCTTTTATTTTCTCCATTTTATTATAAGCAAGAGGAAAGAGAAATAGTTCTCTTCCTCCAAAATAACCATGTAAGTGCTATGATGGGCGGACACTGAAGGCCTCAGGTTCAGTGAGACAACTGGGAGTGGTGGAGACTGTGGAGGTACAGCGCATTTCTCCCCTAAAGAAGGCAGCCCTTCTTATCTCCAACTATTTGGGAAAATCCAAGTTTTCAGGAGAAATGAAACTCCAGGTTCTTATTTGAAATTTCTCAATTTTCAAATTTAGGTCAAATTCAAAAAGTGCTGCGTAGGTCACATAAAATAGGACTTCAGATAAGGTCCAAGAGTGGGGGTGAAGCATAGGAGATGAGGCTGAAAGAGGGCCCAAGGGTCGAACTGCAGAGGGCCTTTAAGACCATGGAATATAAGCCCACTGAGAACAGAAAACTTTCAGAAGTGTGAAAGGTGGAACATGAAAAGTCATATTTACATTTTGAAATGATTATCTTCATCACACAGTGTCTGACTACCTTTAAATGGCATGGCCCAGGAGAGAGGAGACCCTCATTTAGCCTCTATGGTCATATTTTTTCTTAAAGTCTGAATGTGCCTTCCTTAATTTCCTGGCTTTTCACTTTCACCTCAACAAGGCTTAGCTTTATCATCTGTCCTCATGTCTGACCTCATATTTGCTAACCCTTTCCTTTTCCTTCTCTGGAAAGACAGCTCTTAGCTTTTCTCTCACATCTGCTCAGGGATGGCAAGTATGTGTCTACAATAACGTGAATGAGATTTTTGTGTCCTGACAATAAGCAGACACTTTATGCTCTCTCACTCTCTCTCTCTCTCTTTCTTTTTTTTTTTGTGTGTGTGCATGGTCCAGGAATCAGACCCGGGTCTCCTGCACAAAAGGCAGGCATTCTAGCCACACTCTCTCTCTTTTTTTTAAATTAATTTTTAAAAAATATAACAACAAACAACACAAACATTCATAAAATATGATGATCACTCCATTCTACATATATAATCAGTAATTCACAATATCATCACATAGTTGCATATTCATCATCATGATCATTTCTTAGAACATTTGCATCAATTCGGAAAAAGAAATAAAAAGACAACAGAAAAAAGTTCATACATACCATACTCCTTACCCCTCCCTTTCATTGATTATTAGCATTTCAATCTGCTAAATTTGTTTTAACATTTTTCCCCCCATTATTTATTTTTATTCATTGTATTTTACTCATCTGTTGATAAGGTAGATAAAAGGAGCATCAGACACAAAGTTTTCACAATTACATAGTCACACTGAGAAAGCTATATCATTATACAATCATCTTCAAGAAACATGGCTACTGGAACACAGCTCTACATTTTCAGGCAGTTCCCTCCAGCCTCTCTGTTATGCCTTAACTAAAAAGGTGATATCTATTTAATGCATAAGGATAACCTCCAGGATAACCTCCCAATTCCGTTTGAAATATCACAGCCATTGACACTTTATTTTGTCTCATTTCACTCTTCCCCCTTTTGGTCAAGAAGGTTTTCTCAATCCCTTGATGCTGAGTCCCAGCTCATTCTAGGATTTCTGTTCCATGTTGCCAGGAAGGTCCACACCCCTGAGAGTCATGTCCCATGTAGAGAGGGGGAGGGCAGTGAGTTTGTTTGTTGTGTTGGCTGGAGAGAATTCTAAGCACACTCTCTTGTTTTAATGCAGGATTTTTTATTACTGCAGGTAGAAGTTTATGGAGGGGAATGACAAAGAGAAGGGCCTTTAAATTTTCTGTGATAGAATTCTGCCATCAACCATTACTGTCAGGCAAAATCTTGATTGTACATGCTATCTTATGGAAACCTGTTTAATCTTAATCCTTTGACCCCAGAGATGAATCTTATAGTCAAACAATATAATGGTCAATGGTAAAATAACATATTTGAGACAAGGAAGAACAAGTGAGTGGCCAGACTCCCTTACCTGCTCCACACGAGGTGCAGTTGGAAGGATCACTTCCTTGGCATTCCTGGCAGGTGTGGTGACAGGGATGACATTGACTCTTAAATTCAAATTTCCGTGAGGGACAACTGAAAACACAGCGGCCATTGTCGAAAATCCTAGGGCAGGAGTAGAGGAGAAGAGACTTTAGTTAGAGTTTGTGTGGGTGACTTTCTGGAATGGCCCTAAGTTTCGGAGCATGTGATGTTCACATTTCACTGCAGATTTGGTTTCAATGTTCTAGGAACAAGGGAGATACCTGGGACCCATTTTCCATAGAGTAGGTGAAATATTAGTCACATCCCCTTTCTTGGCCTAAGATTTGGACCAAAAGCAGGCACACCAGAGACCCACTGGAGTGAACAGAGGATGCAGTAACTGGTTCTGTTTCCAAACAAGCTAAGCAGTGCCCACAGGGATTGAATCCATATTGCAGTCCCAGCCAACAGTCAGATGGAAGTTTCTGAACTTTCAAGACACTAAATGGGCCTCCGAATCTATAGGTCTTGGAGAAAATATTTTTCCTTTAATTATCAGCATGTTCACACCTTGCAAGGGAAATGCTAACTTAGCAGATGTTCCACGGGTAAAACAAAGCACCATCCTGCAGCTTAGGTGCTACTTATAAATTTGGCCCAGGCATACTGCAGATAATCAATGAACTCTGATTTTGAGTGTCATTTTTACAAGTGTTTCCTAATGTGTGGAGTACTGCAGTCTCTGTCTTCTGACCATGCTTGCGAACACTTATAAGAGCACTGTGGACCTCTAAAATGTTTGGTTTTACATGCATACAGTATGTACAATAATTTCATTGTTAATGTTTTCATAATTTTGCTTCTCTTTTACTTGCAAAGTAATCATAAATGCAAATGTGGTTAAGTAAATCAAATCTAAGAATTCTGCTCAGAAAAATGCAAAATGTATATCAAGTGTAGGAATCAGACAGGTATTGTGAGCACATGATGTGACCTGGGGGGCTCCATCCCCAGAGTTTCTCATTCAGTAGGTTTTGGGGAAAAAGTTGGAAAACTTACATTTCTGGCAAGTTCCTGGGTGATGCTGAATCTGCTGGTCCAAGGAGCAGACTTTGAAAACAGCTACTCTACCTTCTGCTCACTGATAGCTTGATTACTGGAAATGTGCTAAATGATTCCTAAGTGATACAGGTGACTCCAAAATGAAGACCAGCTTCCTAAGAGTACTAGCTCTTAAATAATGTATCAGTTCTGAGATTAACTGCAAGTGTAGCAAAGGGCTTCCTGTTCTCCCTAATGTCCCCTCCTCATTCAGGTTGGACACTACAGGAAAGGTCAGGTGTAGACCATGAGCAACTTGTTCCTGGAGTGGCACTGGCTTGTTTAAACCTTGCTGTTTCCAGCCCTGAGTTGGGGCTGGGCCATTTCAATTCCAGGTTTGGAGGAAATTGGGGGCATGGGGGCAAGCTTCAGGAACACTGACTAGTTTGCAGTCATCTAGTCCCCATGTTCCGAAAACCTGTGTAATTTGCATCTGTTTGGAAATGCAGTGGGATTAAAGCCAACAATGAAAGACTGAAAGCCACCTTTGTTCTTGGACTCAACCCTCAAGTACTAGTCTGGAGACCAGCACCCCTGGAGGGGGTGATCCTTTTGCTCCACTGCAGAGCGTGTCCCAGGCTTAAACAGACTCACACACACCTGCTGGTCCTCGTCAACATAGATCCCAGGCACCCCCACGTGACATGAGAAAGCTGTTCTCCCAGCCCAGCTTTTGAGAACTAATGCCAATGGCAAATATCCTGTGCCCAGACTGGCTCTACTTTCTGATTTAGAAGATTTTTGGAGGAATAATTTGGATGTGGCTAGATGTTTTTAAGTCCTCCTGCTATGGATTGTACCATGTCCCTTACAAAGACATGTTTGAGCTCTAAGCCCTGGTCCTGTACGTGTGAACTCATTTGTAAATAGGACCTTTGAAGGTCCTATGAGTGCTGAAGAGACCAAACTGAATCCATGTGGGCCTTATTCCAATTCAACTAGAGTCCTTACATGGAGAGGAAATCTCAATAGGAACATGGACAAGTGAGCCAGAGGAGCCAGGTGGCCATAAGACGGAGGCAGGCACTGGACTGAGTTAAGGATTGTTGGCCAATCACCACCAGAACCCTAGACTTCAGAGAAAGCACAATCCTGCTGACACCTTGATTTTGGTCTCCAAGCCTCCAAAACTGTGAGACAAGAAATTCCTGTTGTTTAAGTAGACTGGTCTGTGCTACTTGTTACAGCTGCCCTGGCAAACTAAAACACCTCTGTGTATGAAGAACTGTGCCAGAGCTTTCTGAGACTTCTAAGCTTTTTAGCTCCCTGATGCTATGCTGGAAAGAGGAGTAGAATTTCTTTACTTTGGGGTCTAAATTCAGTTGAAAAAGGGTTATAAAGTACATTATCATTTTATCCTTTATAGGAAGAGATGAGAGTTTGGTTTAGGGGGTAAACAATTTCTTTTGGGGAGGAGATTTAATGTTTTTAGTAGGAAATATTTAAAATTATCCAGAAACACAAGGTGGGAGCAGATAGTATGATTCTTTCATGTCTATGTATGTAATGGGCTGCCTTTCTCACTCAAGTGCTCAAGTTTTAAGGAAATATCAAGCACGTAAAAGTGCATTAAACTATCCTCCACATCTACCCTGAGGAACGCATAGTGACACCCCCAATTTCTGTGAGACTCTGAGGCTTTCTAAAGAGCGAAAATGGTCATGCTTAAATGGGAAAATGGTCATGCTTAAATGAAGGCACTGGATTACATAACAATGTAATACACCCTGCATGCTCCATTTCCCTCAAGTAAAATTGTTAAAGATCTTGAAGAGAAGTACCACTTTGAATCGCCACAGTTTTCCATAGACACCAGTAAATCTTCAATGGATTTACTGGTGTCTATGGAATGGAGGAGAGCAGATACCTTGCTCTGGGCTCCATGAAGCTGATGAAAATTCTCTTTAAAGCCAACTCAAGCCATAGCTGGGAGCACCAGTCATTCACATTGTGAATTCATGAGACACCCAGACAAGTTAACCTCTACAGAGAAAGAACTTCCCTCCAGCAAATTACATATGCTATTGACCTTTTCAGTGCCGAGTTACAGTGAGCCATCCCAGGTCCAACAAAGCTCAAGGGAACCAAGGGTTAAAAAGCCAAGCAGAGAGGATGTCCTCAACATCACCAGAAGCTCCCAGCCTGTGGAGGCATGATATGGGAATGGTCAAGACGGCAAGTCAGGGTCAGCTGGTCCTCTGTGCCAACTGTTGCCTCGGCCATCACAAAGACCCTTAATGTAATTTTTTGGTGTTTTAATGTTCTAATAGAATGAAATCCTCCAAAATGTCTCTTTTCCTGAATTCACTGAAGCAGCTCAAAAACAACATTTGAGGGTGGAGAAGAACAGAGGTCACTTATAATGCGTTTAAAAAATTCATTGATTCTGTAACCTCTTCAAAACTAGGCTGGGAAATCAGGTTGAGTAGAAAGGACCTTGACATTGCAGAGCTATGCATCTTAAATAGCAGGGCCAAAGGGGTACTTGCTTCCTTCAAGTTTTCAGTTGTTTGTAATGAGTGAAACTGGAGGGTTTATAGAAACATAAATGGAAAACTACAAGATGCAGAGAGGACTTTTAAAATTTTGATTTCCTATAAAACAACTTTGGGGTTAAATTATTTGACCTTTTAATTTTTATTATAGGAAAACTTAAATGTAAATAAAAGTAGACATAACAGTACAACAGCCTTCCATGAATTCAACAAGCTTCAACAAGTATCAATGAACAGCCAATCATATTTATATCCACACTTGAATTATCTCTCTCTTATATCATTCTGAAGCAAATCCCTATGTTAAATGTTAACGTCCCTCTCCTGACAAAATCTCCTTTGGGAATTATCTTCATTCAACCAGGACTGGAGATAGCAAAGTGTTTAAGAATGGAAAGGAACTCAAAGAGACCAACTATCATGATTAATCTCTGATTGCTGAAGCATGTCCACTAAGGACTGTAACCCCCAGCTCACTCACTCTTACTTGTAACTAGAACTTCTCATTGGCCTCCCATGGGTTTCCGACAAGGGGAACCCCCAGCAGGTCTTGAGAGCTGGAGGAAAGAGAGGTCGGGGGATTCACTCCTCACTCCATGGTTCTGGAGGGGTTACCTCCTCTACAACCCCATTTCAATCAGTTGTCCTCTCTTCCCTGGTGCTCCCTTCTGTTTGTCACCAAGTGCTTCACCATTCCTTGGCAATGTCTTTCTTGGGGTAGGGAAAAAGCCCAATGACCCTGTACCTAACTCAGGTTTAGACATAAAACTGGTGCTTGTGACTTGTCTTGACTTGACCTAGTTCTACAAAGGGAAAGTTGAATACTTTCTACCTTTGCTAGATCAAATGAGTCACCATCACAGTGTTGTAATGTAGTTTCTTTCTCTTCATGTCCAATCTCCTTCAGGGAAACTTCAGAAAAGGAAAGATATCAGGCCATTTATTTTACATGATATAACACTGTTTTTGGACATATTTGCAAATAGTGGATATCAAGGAAGAATAAAGGAGAAAGAAAAATGGAACTTTCAGAGAGATGAGAAGAAAATTATTCCTATGGAACTAGGTTTTCTTAAGAGGAAACATTCATTCTAGATCTTTACAACTGTTTTCCTTTCTTCAAAAGATAGAGTATAGATTATTTGAACAAATACATGTAACTACCAAGATGACTGAGCAGGTGTACTTTGATCTTATACTGGTGGGCTTAGACTTTTAAAAATGGTTTAAATATGATAGAATTTTTTCTCATTTCTATGAGTCTGGAGCAATTACAACTTCACAGTGTACAGTGGATGTTGATGGTTGACTTACCAAATAAATGCCAAAATATTTCCCTAGTTTACAGTATGCAATGGGATTTGATTGTTGATATGGTGGTGAGTCAGAGGAGAAACAGAACCTCATTCTGGGAATGCTCTCTGTACTTATAGCATACCTTGAAGCTCTTTAAAACAAATTTAATATTTAAAGGCATAGATATCTTAGAGAGATGCTTGGAAAATGTTATCACATTTAGCGTTGAGAATTCTTAAGAATTTGTCTCCTTTGTTCTTCTGTCCCTCCCTCCTTTTCTTCTTTCTTTCTTTCCTTCCTCCCTCCCTCCTTCCTTCCTTCTTTCCTCTTTTTAAGGGGGTTATTTGGAAAGCCAAGCCCATGATACTGATTACACACTTCTTCAAGTTCAGTACAATGTGTGGTTAGGGGTTGAATTATGTGCCCCCAAAAGAGATGTTCAAGTCTTAGTCCACAGATCTGTGACTGTAATCTTATTTAGAAATAGGACTTTGAAAATGCTATTAGTTAAAATGAGACCAAACTGGATTGGGATGGGACTGAATCAAATACGATTGGTGTCCTTATTATTGAGGAGAATTGGAAAACACAGTTAGACACAGGGGAGAAGGCCAAGTGATGATTGAAAACCACCAAACCTAGGAAGGGGCAAGGAGTGATTCTCCCCTACAGACTATAGACTTCCAGGCTCCAGAACTATGAGACAGTAAATTGCTTTTTTTTGTTCGCAGCCTTTTATTATGGCAGCTCCAGGAAACGAAGACAGATGCATTTATTGAATTATTACTAAGTGTTGAGCATTGTGGGAAGTAAAAGGATGAGTATGCCAGAGTTCCTCTCTTAAGGACAATGGAGTCCAGATGAAGAATCAGACAAAATGACTGCTGTGCAAGGCAGAGTAAAAGTCTATCACAGAGCTGCAAAGCACTGGCCTCTGGAGCAGTCTTGTCATATTGGTGTAGAAAGAGACTCTGTTTCCTACACATTTACCAGAGTAGAGATGAGGCCATTCATTCAAACACTCACTGAACTGATAAATATTAAATGCTAGGGTCAGAAGCTCATCATCTAAAAATTTAATAATCCCCCTATTTTCTTCATCAGAAATTCCCAGTATATTTGCATAGCTGCTCATGCTTTTTAGATTCTTGTTATTCCCTCCTTCATTCAGTTATCAAACATTTATTGAGGGCCTACTCTCTTTTTAGCACTGTAATAGTTACTGGAGATACAAAGATAAGTATCTTTGAAGGGGTTTACAAATTAATGGAGAGACAGGCTTTTAATAAACAATGTCTTAAAATGCTCCAGGTACTTTTATTGAAGCTTACATAGATGTCAGAGAAGCCAACAGGAGAAAGCATTAATTCTACAGGAAAAGGTCAGAAATGACTTCATAGGACAGTTCACCCTTGAACTAACTCTAGAAATATGAGTAGGTTTTTGACCTGCAGATGGAAGTGATAGTCGAGGGATGGGTAAGCAGTCAGGAATGAACTTCCAGGCACCAAAAATGATATTAAAGGCACTATCTTTATTGATGAGAAAGCCCTAGAGACCAGGGAACAGGTTTCTACAGTGGGTACTGGACATCTCAGAAGAAGGGACTACAGATGTATGCCATGGCCAGGCCGTGGAGGGTTTCTGTGTCATGAGAAGTTTGGGACCCTTTCCTGTAGGCTCAGCCTGCCCAGACCCTCTCTCCAACCTGCCCCAGCATCAGCCAGTATTCCCCACCCACCAGCGGTCATGGGAGGTCACTCACCTTGTGATGGGGCAGCCAATGCAGTCTTCTGGGGTTGGGCCCAGACACTTGGCACATGACGCATCACAGATCTGGCAGTGGCCACGCTCATCAATATATTCTCCTGGGGGAATAAAATCTGGTTGTTTACTTCATCTCTACAAGGCAGTGTGGCCTGAGCTGTCAGTCTGAGAGCAGCCAGATCACCCTGTGCCTGCTTGAAAGCAATAGAGAGAACGGAGACCTGAATGGCTTCAATCGCCAGTCCTAAATCCTGACCTTATAATAATAACTGCTCCTCTCCCAGGGGCCACAGAAGTTGGAACCTCAAAAAATTACGTCAATGACATAATTTTGGATCTAATCAGCATGTGTCACAGATTTTATAAATAGGGAGAAGGTGAAGGGGGGCTTCTCCCAGGATCTTTTTGCTGAACTCCTACTGACTTTTCCATTAAAGACTGAGGCCTCCTGGTCCTCAGAGGCCCAGGTTATAATCTTGGTTCAAGTCAAATAATAAGCAGGACCCACCCTGATTTTACCCCACCAGTATCCAGGGGAATTGTAGCTATTGGCCACCATGGGAGTTGAATCTTGGCTGACATCTGGCAGATGTGAGCTGTATCTCACCCTGACAAAGTAACAATGAGGAGATAGCCAGAGAATTTTTCCTTTAATTGGAAAGTTTTTCTCTCCCAAGTATGAGGCCTTCCCACAGAAGCAAGCCCAGTCTCATAAATTTCTCGTGAATATTTAAGAAATTAGCCCCAAAGAGAAGGTGGTAGAAAGGCCAAGCTCATTGAAGGTGAAAATCCAAACATGGGTCTCTACCCATTGAATTCAATCACTTGTCTATACCACAGTCATCGTCCCCTGCCATTATCTGATCCAAAGCATCCCTTTTTCTAGGTCAGAAAAATACAATTTCAGGTTTCGGCAATCCTAGTTACACCCTTTACTTAACCCTCCACCCCATTCTCACGTCTCTGTGAGTATGTCTGAGAATTGTCGATCTGCGCTCCAGCTGCTGTGGTAAGGTAGCAGGATTCACCCATAGTTTAATCAAATGGGATTACTGAAACTCTAAGATTTACTGCAGTCACACTGAAAAAAACCCTGGAAACACAGACTTGACTGGTGAGGGGTGGAAGGAAATGCATCCTCCTGCCTTTTCCCTTAGCGTTAACAAACTGATAGAGTTGCATAAAGTAAACCTTATTTGTGTAAGTCTTCCACCTCCTAGTACGAAACCACAAAGATGAAAATGAAGTGGCAGCTACAGTATGCCCTTACAAAGCAGAAAAACTATTTCAGGTAGAGTTATCCTATTCATTTTGTTAACTGAAGGGAAAAAGCACATGTTCAATGTGATGCCAGCATCCATTAGTTGCACACCCCAACATCCTGGACTCTGCTCTTCTATGTCATTTAGTTATTACCAAGGTACAAACTGACCAGGGGATCTGATGTGTAATTTGTAGAATGGGATTGTGATTTTTAGCTCTGTAATGATTTTCCAAGGAGTGAACAGCCAACAGAAATGAAGCCTGCCAATACACAGGTTGTTCATTGCACAAGGTGCCTGCCCAAAGGGTTTCATGGAGGATGAAGTCCAGTGCTGCTTGTCTCCTCAAGCCATGCACTCCGGCATATGGAGCACCTTTTACTAACTTGTATGAAGGAGTTGGATAGATTAGTTGTAGCTTTGGCAATTGTAGTCCCAATGCAGACAACAACCGGGGCATCTTTCTAGTAGGATGGTGATTTCCAATTGGGATTGTCTCACTTACTAGAGCTATCGTGTTTATACAACCTTCGTTGTATTTATTCAGGCTCTGCTCCACTGCTTACTTATTGTCCTTGCTGTAATCCCTCCCACTTGTGTTCTAGGAGACACCCAACTGAGCAGGGCGATTATCAGTCATGGGACCAGTAAGCCTAAGAGCAGAGGTACCAGGACACCACTGTAGGAAGTGGATATTGTCTGCACAAGAGTCAGATGATAACTCTGCATCTTTCAAAAGATATATGCTGAGTGGAACAGGAATGGGGAGGGTACCAGATCCTTCCATGCCCAAAGGATCACTTTTATGCCCAAAGAAAGTGGGCTCATAGAGAGCACAGTTTATCCAATCATTCATTTCGGGGATATTTTTTAAACATCTATGCGCCAGATACTTGATGAGATCTAGATCTATATAGATTAATAAGCTAGAGGCACTGCTCTTGGGTTCTTAAATGTTTTTGAGAAGAATGATTTGAAAGAGATAGATGCCAACCAGCAGCCCTGTACTTCCCTGGACGGTCTAGGCTAAAGATTACAACGGAAGTGCAAGGTTGTACACTGAACTCTGGAGGACTTACAGGCAAAGACCTGTTGCCTATAGAAACGGATGCACGGGTTTCTGTTTCTAAAACATGGTTTTTCCACCTACCATTTGGAAACAAAATGGAGTAAACTTCATAACCTCGAGGTTTACATGAGAGAGTCAGCACAGGGCAGCTAAATCATGCATCTCTCTCGAGTCTGCACGCTTCTTAGCTTTAGAGCAAACTCTGGCTTCAGAACAGATGAGAATGAGGGACCTGCCCCGGCTTTCATATTTATGTAGATGTCCAATTAGTTACATAACAACTGCCCCCAGCCCTCACAGGCACAAGTTTTCCATTGACATTTGGAACTGAAGAAGCCACATTCCAGGGACTTGGTGAAGTTGCCTTGTTTTTTTTTTTTTCTTAGATGTTGGAGCAGCAAATTCTTGTCATCTGTCTTCATTGCACAATGAGGCTGAATGTTTATGACAGGCATGATATACAACATTCTTAGAAAAAGTCACTTCTAGCAGAGACTTCAGGGGCCGGTATTTTGTTTTCCACCTCGTCTTACAAGCTCTTCTTCCTGGCGACTTTGTCCATTACTATCATGTTCAAATCATGTTTCCTCTCCAATCAAAATGATTTCATCTGCCTTTTAGTTCCTTTCTCATCTCACCCTATAATTTATCAAGCCCTGTTGAAGGAACAGGGAAGAAGTCAGGAGCATGAGAAGGAACGGTACCTCAAAAATTGAATAAACAGCTTAAAACATGTACAAGTGGCTTGCTCTGCCTTTTGATAGCATTGTAGAAAGTATTTGTCAACCAGGTCAAGTTTAAATGAATTTTACAAAATCATCCAGGATAGGTGACCATGTATTAGGCCACCCACAGTAATTAAACTTGCTTGTGACACATGTAATAATATCTTGGAGGCTTTCATGCCAAAAGAGCTTCTTCACAGCTTCCTGAAGAAATACACTTTCTTTTGCTTCTCGTAGTCTTTCTTTATTTCACTAGAGCCAAATTTGTAGATAAGACCAAAAAATAAATATGTAAACTAAGTAAGTTACTAAACATAAGTAAACCAATTGTGATGTGAGTTTTAAACAACTTTTTAGCAAGGATGAATAGTGATGGAGGGGAGGTAGAACATTGGATGAGAAACCAACCTTTTGGTTTTTGAGGTGGTTACTTCAGAGATCATCCTTGGGGTGCTGAATTATCTGTAGACTTCTCTGTGAGACCAATCTATGTATCTTATCATTCAGACACCAGAAACTTTAGAGTGTGACTGTACTGGGTGACTCTATATCCACAAGTGCTAATCAAATAATGGTATCTGTTTGCAAGGGTGCCAGTACCTAGTTTCCAACTTGATATCACTGTATGAAGACAGTTTTTATGAAAATGAACTCATACATTTATCACTCTCCACCAACTATAATAAATGTGCAGGAATACTTTCAATTAATTACATTCTAATGAAATAAATCAGTTTTTAAAGCCTTGTTAAGCATGAACTTTTATAGCAAGGCTTGAAATAAGAGGCCATCAACTGGGACTGTAACATCTTTACTTACACACAATAAATTTGTTCCTTGGCAGGCTAGTACTTAATTCTAATCCTCAAACTTTTAGGATTGTGTGCCTTTTGGGGTGGGTTCAAAGCGTATCAATCATCTTGGGGAGCTGTTTTGTTGAATTGAGGTTTGAAAGTCCTCCTGGTAGAAGACCTGTGATAAGAGAATGATCTGGCAGATTGATCCACTAAAGGCAGAATGTACCTGGCAAGCAGCTAGAAGGAGTTCTGTATCCCTGGCCCACAGGACCACTTCTCTATTCCATCGTTCCTTCAACTATTGCAATGGTCCTCCTCACACACCCTTTGTTGACCAACTAGGTTTGTCCTTTCTGGTCCAATTGCCTTCTAATTCCCAGATCCTGGAGTTCATTGGTGTGGTTTGTGCACATACTCTGAAACGCTACATTGACCCCCCCGCCCCCCACCCCCACCCTTGCCCCAAAACAGGCTGGCACTCCAGCAGAAAGGAGTAAATTATGGATCCTATACACATGCAAATGCTTAGTCTTCTTTAACCCACACAGTTTTCAAAGAGGAAGGATTCAGGATTGACCCTTTTAGTTTCCACCATTGTCTGGGCCTAGATGGCAGTCAGTCTACTGTAAAGGTGTATTCAGAAGGAGTCTTGGCCATCACACCTGTAAATAGTGGTGGAATAGAGATCACACAGCTTATATTCATTGACACCCACCGTATTATAACTGCTCCATGTAATGTTGCATCCAGACAACCTGTACATGTTTTAAGCGGTTTATTCAACTTTTGAGGCACTGAGAAATTTTGAGGCTCAGAGAGATTAAAAATCTTACATAAATTCATTCAACTTGATAAGCAGCCGAGCTGGCTGCACTCCAGGTGTGACTGCTCCTGAACCCGTGCTTTTCCGGCAATACTTTCCTGGTATGGATTCATTGCCCCCTTTAGGGTTCTAAGTGGCTCTGCTATTTATTAAAAGAAAGAACTGACAGGTGCCTTGTCTTAACCACTCAGTGAAGTAAGGAATTCACTGCGAAAACAAAGGAACTTTGGGCAGGTATGGTACATAAAGTGGATTTACTCAATGATTGAATATATCCTGTGAATTCATTTTCTCTGATAAAATAGCTACCATTTATTAAAAAGCAATGGTACTTTTGAGTAAACTGACATTTTAAAAACAGTTTGTTCTGCCTATTAGGCTGTAAACTCCTAAGAGGAATTCAAAAATATTTTCCCAGCGAAGAAAATAAATTGGTTGGAGCTCTGGACAGAGATTTTCTCTACTACTTAACTTCTGTCTGAAAACAAAATAAGCTGTCCCCTCAGAAATATCTTACAAGCAGAATTATAGCAACCTGTCTTTGGTATTGGTTATTCATATAACTAATTTATATGAATATATAGATGATAGGGATTGGTTTCTGTGTATCATTTCCTTAACCGCGAGACCTTTGCATTGACTCTCTG
This sequence comes from Tamandua tetradactyla, assembly GCF_023851605.1. Taxonomy (NCBI): domain Eukaryota; kingdom Metazoa; phylum Chordata; class Mammalia; order Pilosa; family Myrmecophagidae; genus Tamandua; species Tamandua tetradactyla. Next base: position 106,629,131 of record NC_135328.1, on the reverse strand, counting down.
TTAACGAAAAGTCACTCGAACAACGAAGCTAAGGATGCTAAAATTAAAAAAGACACTGAACACTTGGTTGGAAGAACAGATACAGGGAGGGAAAAAAGGCCTGCATGTGAGTATTAGCTGTCATCAAACAAAATAAATTCCCAGAGCATATCATTAAATCTGTGGGTGAAGAAAATCACGAAAAGTTTCCTATGAGCAGGGCTGGTCATGGGAAACCCAGTTATTGCCCATCTAAGGTGTGTAAAATGTCTTGGCTGTCTCCTTATTTAGTGAGCTGTCTTTATGTCCGTAAAAGAGCCTAGAACTTTCACAGCTTCATTCCCCGGACACGCTACTCCTCAGATTTAAGGTTTTAATCCCAAAAGTTTGCAGCATTTGGGGCTGCAGAGGAACCCTATCATGGAGGAAGCAGTGCAGGATTTGATGAGTCCGCAGTGAGAGGATGTGTGGGTTTTACATAGGGTGATGGACGTCAATGGCCATCATTTGAGAGAATAACCTGTTTCCCTTTGGGAACACAAAGCTGCCCAGCTGGCACAGGCCACGTCTGGAAAAGTGAATGGCTTGAATGTGCTGAGGACCAGGTCGAGGGGACTGCCCTGCGTGGGATGCCAGGCAGGGGTCAGGAAGAGGAGGGAAGCGGGGCATTGCATGGCAGCTCCATACGCCCATAAATGTGTGTGTGTGTGTGCATGCGTGTACACTCTCCAGCCCAAAGGAGCATATCACTTCCTTTCACTTTGGAGGTGATGAAGACGGCAGGTTGGCCTCCCACCGAGCCTTCCAGCCACTTCTGAACTAAATACGGGTCCGAGAGTGCTGCTCAGTTAAAGTCCAAAGTCCTTCCCAAGGAGCTTAATAAGAGCAAAATGTTCCCCTTGATGGATGAAGTCCTGAAACACAGACACAGGAATGAGACTTGTTATCATCCCCTTTCATTTCTATAGCGACCAAAAGAGCCTCCCTAAACAGCTTTCATAACTTGCTCTCACAGCCCCTCAATGTGTCACTGCTGTCACTTCTCCCACTCCAGTGACCCCCAGGGAGGGAACAACCTCCTCCTCCACAAGACACAGAAAGGGCTGACTCCATCTCTCTTCCCCCACACTCACACTGGCTTTCCTCTTGCTCTCTCTGCCTCCATGTGCTAAGACATTTCAGCCTAAGTGCTAATTAAGAGAACAGCCCCAGAAAAGAGGAGGCATCTTCTCTCCAAGCCTGGGGCTCTAGGTACAATGTAGCTGGCCCCGGCTGCCCTAATTGACACTTCGGTCTTTAACTGGCTCATAATTAGCACAGGCCACCCACGGGCAGTGGGCACTGCCCTGTCACTGGATGGGCTGTTTTGAGGAGCGACAGGCCTGCACGGACCATGGCACCAGAAGTCATCACGGCCTCAGAGACTGGGGAAGCAGGCTGCCGTGGGAAGGCCCAAACTGCACTTTTAAAAAAACCTAAGTGTGGAAGTAAGAGGCGAACCAAAGCTTGCCAGGTGCTTACTATATGTCAGCGTGTCAGGAAGCAGTGTCATGTGTTCGCTGCATGGTATTGGGAAAATATACAGATTTTGGAGCCCGACCGGCCTGGCTTTTGAATTGGACTCCACTCTCCAGCTGACAATGATTGAGTCACAGTCCTATTTTGTAAAATGAGGATGATAATCCCTTCCTCATGGGATGTGGTGGGATCAACTGAGGAAACAGATCAAAATCACCTCGCCCAGCAGATGGTAAATGCCAGCTAAAATAATCGGGTACTTTATGTTTTCTCATTAAACCTCCCTAATTCTGTGAGGGTAGGTAAGCGCTGTCAGATCCACGTGACAAAATGAGGAGTTTAAGCCTCAAAATGTTGTCAGCTTTCTTAACATTCTTCAATCCCAGGACTGATTGGATCCCAAATCGTGCATTTTCTACCACCCCTGAGGGGACTGAAGGATGTATTGGCTGCATAAAGTGGGTGGCGATAAGGCAGCTAAAATTAATAACCCTGTGGATGGAGAACAATGATTTCTCAAAGCAACTGAGCCGAAAGATGCAACCTACACTAGCTATTTATTATTAGCAACCCCTTGGAGGCAGCCTCCTGGTACCAGAGCTGAGCCAGTGTTTCCCGAACTCTGATGTGGAAAATTTCAGAGCCTTGATGGCTGTGCCTCTCACATCGCTGAGGTAAAAGTCTATCAGAAATGGGTGAATCCAGGAGAGGGGCTTGATTTGTGATAGGACACACACACAGCTTCTTTCCTTTGCCTGATTCTGGCAGGGTTTCACCAGGTCAGTGGGATTCCTGGCCTCACCGTGTGGTCCCTACACTCTTCGACTACCAGCTTTCCCATTAGGGGAGTTGAAGAAAGAAAATTGTGGACATCGCAAAGTAATATTTGACACAAAGTCGGGTCACCGTTTTTCCATTGCCTAATATTATCCCTCTTCTTGCCTTGAGGAGAAATCTCTTCGGAATAACGTAAGATTATGGCTTTAAATGACGCTCGCTTACCCTTGGACACTGTGGTCAGAAATTGGTTGCAAGCTAATTAGTGTGACCTCATATAAACCCAGGTATTTTAAGTTAGAAATAATACTATCCTGAGAGTATTCTTGACCCATTGAAACATTTCAGAAGGGTATGGCTGGGATGTGTTCTTTCTCTTTTACTAGTCACCTAATGCTTTGATCTCGCCTTTAGATGCTCCACGCACCGCCTCTACCCGTCCACGTCTGGTTGGCCAAGTGAATTGGCAGCTCCTGCGTCCCCCCACCCCGAGGAGCTGAGAACTCATCTTCCCTGTATGGATGACCATAGGAGTCATCTAGAGAACAGAGGATCCTGAGCAAGAAAACATGCTCAGCAGAGACAAACATTATAGTTCTAGAAAGTCTACACGAGCCTTGAGAAGGGCTCAGTCTCTCTGAGGAAGGGCTGACCTGGCTGGAGGGTGGGTAAGTCAGCACAGGAGGTGAGGCCGACCTCTCCTTACTTAGGCCTGAGCCCTACGTTCCATAACCACAGCCCACTCCAAGTGGGATGAAACTCTTCATCTAGTTATATCGCTGTCCCCCTGGGAATCTCTTCAACAGCATTTTTAGGGAATTGACAACCCCTCTGAGCCCCGTTTTAGGGTGTCCTGGCCCTTTAGAGCTCTGTGCCTGGCCTAGGTCTACAGCCACCAGGCCGCGAGAGGTGGCTCAGCTTCCAGTGCCCAGGAAGCCCGACACCCACTGGAAAAGCTGTTTCTCAGATCCCCAGGGGCAGAGCTGGTGAGTCAGGCCCTCCTTCCCTTTCCAGATGCCCTCAGGCTGCCGTCTGACCCGCTTTGACTCCTTTTTGCTTTCAAGGCTGCTCTTGATATTCATCTTAACCAGATTTTACACGATGTGGTGTGCCTGGGGCCCCAAACCCTCGCTTCCTCTCTCTCTTTCAGTTTGTCAAAATGGGCAGGCCCTAAAAAGCCACCTGTGGGTTTGGAGAACTTGAGCGCTATTTTGCTTATGCAATTGTCTAGCATATTTTAGGTTGTAATTTTCTAAAGATGAAGGTTTGGAAGGCCAACTTTTTCTACGGGATTAAAACCACCAGCTCACTACAGTAGCACAACAGGCCGACTTGCAGAACAGCTGACAGCGTAGAGACAGAAGAAAGACATGTAGTTGTGTTGTTTAGGAATTCTGAGTTAAAAATAGGAATTCCCTATTTTCTGGAAAAGCTCAGTGCTTTCTCAATATTTTCACAGTTAATTCTCAGGGCCAGCTTATGGAGCTGATTTTAGCTTCCATTTTAAAAATGAGGAAACTGGGGCTCAGGAAATTTAAGTAATTTGTCCAAGGTCATTGAATTTGTAATAATAAGAATAACTGAAATGTGGTCAGTGGTTATTATTTGCTAGGAATTGCGCTGAGTGCTTTACACATATGAACTCACTAATCCTTACAATAACCCAGTTGGGAATGGGGCATGTGTTCCATTGTTCTTTTGTCATCTCATTTTTCCATTGAGAAGATTGAGGCAATGATATATTTTTTCTTTTTCCTCTTTTTTGCGATAAGGTATTAAATGACTTATTAAAGTCACCCAGCTAGTAGCAAAGTTGGGATTTAAACCCAAAAGTTCAGACTTAAATTCTGCTCCATTTTGACCAGGATTTTTTATTCCCCTTTTCCCAGAAAGTAATGGAGACGGGATGTCATCCCAAGCCCTTCTGACACCAAAGACCATGCCCCTTCCAGGAAGCTAGAAAGTCAATCGAGCAATTGGAAGGCTGGGTGTGAATATGTGTGTGTGAGTTTGTGTGTGTGCGCTCAGGTGGAGACAAGGTCAAAATATGCAATTCTAGACTCTTCAATCATGCCACACATAGTTATCACTTGTGTAGAAAGGAGGAGAAGGCACAGTGTCTACCCTTTATGGGACAGACAGAATCAGCTTGTGTAAAATACCAAGACTGTAAGCCAATGTAGAATCAAGTATTCAAAATCAAAGGGTCTGCCATTCAGCTGACTCTGTACCATCCCTGAGAATGGGGCCATTGCTTATTCACTGTTGGGACTCTGTGGACCCTCTGTGTCCTCTCTCCTATATCTGACTTGTGTTCTTAGGTATGATGCCTCTGTGAAACAGGCAAATGGTTGTGTTGGCTGAGTCAGAAACTGAATTTGGGAGACAATGAAAAATGAGTTTGGGTAGCCAATGTAGATGGGTCATGGAAGATCAGAAAGAGGTGTAGCAAATGGGTGTGTTTGGCTAAAGGGAGCTACTGAAGATTTTGATGGAGAGACGGTCAATAATGGAAACATTGGTGGAAGATCACCCTGGTCAAGGGAGATTGGATGAATTGGAAGGGAAAGTTCAGGAGACACAGCTAGGAGGCTGCTGCAATAAGCCAGGTGTGTGAGCAAATGGAGCTACTAGAGTGAGAATGGTGAAGACAGGGTGGTTCCCAAAAAATGAGTCCTAGGATCTCAGGGAGAAGTGGGCATTAGAACTCATGTGTTTCAGCTGCCTCCTTCTCCCCTGCCCTGAGAATTTTTCTTTTTAGCTCAGTGACTATACACTGTTTGAATGAACACTGGAAGGGATGGAGAACTCAGTAACCCCTCTTGCATTTTTTTAAGAACTCTGACTGTCAGAAATTTCTTTGAGGTAGGCCAGAATTGGCCAGCTAGTAAATTTTGTACTTTGGTCATTCAAAAGAAGAAACAGCAGTTCTGAAGAAAAAAGCATGATATCAATGGAAATAATGAAAAGAGTCGGAAGATCTGTGTCTAGTCTCAGAAAGTTAGCTTTGTGCATGCCAGTTACACTCTTTGAGTCTTAGTCCCTTTGATGAAAATGGGGCAGGACATGTCCTGCCTACTTCTCTGGTCTATTTGAAGCATCAAACGATATGACTTGAGATGATGCCTTCAACAGGCTACATAGAGGAGGAGAAGATATGCTTTTTTATGCTCGGTGGGAGGTAATATAGTACAGTTTAGTGGCAGAGAAAACTGGATCCAAATTCTAGCTCTGCCACCTGTTAGCTCTGTGATTTCAGGCTATCTACTTAATTTCTCTAACACATTTCCATATCTACAAAATGGGATAAAGGTAGTTCTACCTCATAAAGTTATTGTAACAACCAAATTTGATAAAATATTTAAAAGCATGGGGACTTCCTGGGAAATATTACATGCTCAGTAAATAGCATTACTATTATTATTGATAGATGATGACTGTCTGCATAATGTGGGTGAAAAAGAAGTCAAATCCATGGACTTAACGTGAGTGAGTAAAGAAATGATGGTAGCAGTGACAAGACCTGAGAATGTGAGGGAAGCTGGTTGGGATGTTATAGCAGATATTTTGCAACTGTGTACCTCTTGGCATAGCTCTGTACATTTATGCACATGCCACAGGCATTTTTTGGACAGTGTCTGTTTCTTGGGCCTGCTCAATGTCAGGCGACTGTATTCTATTTCTGACACATCTATAACAAGAGTTGAGGAGTAAAACATAGGGCAAGCGTCCGCAGCCCCCTCCACCTAATGCTGTGCCATAAACAATCAGGAGCTGAAGTCATTGTTACCAGATAGAGTGTCATGTTTAGATGCCAAGATAGTGAAAGAAATGTCATCCCCTACAACTTCTGTGGTGGCACATCCTGCTGCCAAGATAACTGACAGAAAAGTCATACATGTGCAGGCACTCAGACATCAAACCCATGCAGATGGAAGGTAGATTATTACGAAGGACTCTTATTTCAGCTGCTTGGTTTTTGTGACCCATGACCATTCTAAAAAACAGTCCCAAGGTCAGGTGCTTTTCAATCAATTGCCAAGTCTTAGTTAAAGATGAACCAACATTAGCAGGTTAAAGGCACCGGACATATGAAGCCCAGTGCTAGAGGGGTTTATATGAGGGGTGTTTCTGCACCAATCAGGCTAAGTTCCTTGTAAGGTAAGACTACAAGTTTGATAGCTTTTGTGTTCAGGAGAAAAAGATGTGCCTTCTCTCTCTAGAGCTTTGCAAAGTATGTATCTCTCAAGAGAATTTCTTCAATTGACTATCACACAAGTGGATTCTACTTATGAGGCCCCCATTTTACAGATGAAGAAGGTGCCAATTAGTGTTTACACATCTTGCCCCCCAAACCACACAATTTGTCTTATTCCTTCTCCGACTATGCTGAGGTGGGGATCATTTTGAAAAGATGTGGAAGAAAAATATAGGCAGGCAATCTTCAGAAATGATAGAAGACTTGTCATCTATAAGTTAGCAATGGGGACGTTATTAACAATATTCAGCTGACTCATCAACAAGGGAAACTTCTAGTTATTTATCCTGGAATGCCTTCTGCTTCCCTGGTTTCAAAGATCTTCTTTAAGCAGTGATTCCTAGATAGCTCTTTCCAGTCCATATCTTTTTCCTGAGTTCAATAGTCCTGCAGTCATTGCTTGCTGGACTCTCCACCTGAGTACTTTGCAGGTATTTCCAATGCCACATGTACAAGATGAGTTATCATCTTACTGCAATCCTGATTCACCCTGTACTCTCTGTCAAGGCGAGTGCAGCCACCTTCCAATCAGGGAAGCCCAAATAGAGAAGTCGTCCTCAATCCCTCTTGGTCCCCACATCTAATCTCACAATTTCTCTCAATTCTATCTCCTAAACATCTCTCAGTTCTGTCTGCTCCTCTGCATCTCCAGTACCACTGCTTGGTTTCTAGCTCAATCATTCATATTCCATATAGCGATTGAGCTTCCTAATTGGTCTCTGGAATTCCTTCTCTTGTCCCGTTTCATCTTGCACTCTGCAGCCCTACAGGTCTTTCTCAAATTCAAACTCTTCCAACATTGAACTTCATCAGTATAGAATAAAGCTTCAAAGAACAACACAGAAGCGTCATCAGCATTTGGCCTTTGCCTAAATCCCCTCATCTGCTGCCATTCTCCTTGAAACTGTGGTAGACCTTTGGTACCCTGTCCCTATCCATTGGTCTTATTACATGGCTGAGCAGAAATAAACTCCCAGGTAAGAGGATCTACTTGTGTTTGCATGAGGCTTTCTCCAATGCCACAGAAGCTGCTCTGGCAGGCACATCCAGGAATCCAGAAGAGCCAGAAAACTGACACCCTGGAGCTGTTCTCAACCAATGAAAGATGGAAACTTGGTATATGAACCGGCACCACTGCCCCTCTAGGTTGCCCCACAGGATGGTGCTCCAATTGCCCTCAGTGGCAGATGACTTATAATCTTCATTGGCTCCTTCTCTCCCTCCTCTATTTCTTTCCCACCCCACCACTGGCAAACTCTTTCATCTCCCAAATAAACATCTTCCCATCTGCATCTTTGTCTCAAGGTCTACTTCTGGGAGGACCAGCTAAGGCACAGCCCCATGCTCCAGCATTCTCAAGAGACTTCTAGTCCCCCCAAGCCCAGCCTCCGTTTTTTACTAAGAATGTCCATTTAAATTGCACCCCACTCCCTCCTTTCTATTCCCAGCAAACTTCTAACTTCTATTCATTCTTTGCAACTCAAAGTTGCTTCCTCTATGAAGCTTTCTCTGAATCTTTCCTATCACACCATCATGCAGTTGAACTGATTTTTTTTCTGACTCTGTAGTGCTTTGTGCATATGTCTAATATCAACTAGTATTTATATACATATGTTTCTTCCCCAAGGATCTAGTTACTTTTTGAGATCAGGAATGATTTCCCACAATCTGGCCCACTATTGAGGTAATGTGGTCAAAAGATTTTGGTGAATAAATGGGTTAACAGATTGAGTGTTAAGAATGCAAACAAGGGTTACCTGATAGCTGAAAGCTCCATGAAAATCCACTCATTAATTCATTCAACATACCATTATTGAATGCCTACTACATACCAGGCACTGTTTTAGGTATTTGGGATACATTTGTGGGAAAAAATATAGATCTCTTCCCTGAAAAACTCACTTTACAGCACAGGAGATAGATAGTAAACCATCAACACTCATAATCTCATAAATTTTATGTAAACTAATTTAATTATTTGATTTATTAGAAGCTAATAAATTATATTGGGAAAAGTTGAATAGGGTAAGCAAACCATGGAATGCTGGGAAGGGACAGTGATGGGAAGGCAGGTTGCAAGTAGAATATAATGGGATCCAGAGACCCCAGGAACAGAACCTAGCAAGAGGCAATGAGCATTATGCTGGAGTTGTTCTGAAAGTTAGTTGACAAGGTTAATCACCAACATGCCGTACAGTAATTTTGCTTCCAGCAAGCTAGATATTTGTGGCTTCAGAATACAGCAGCCCTATTATATCTAGGCTTGGGCTATCCTTACTTAAGAATGGCTACTTTCCTAGACATGTGGTCCCCAGGCTGATTGCCTGCTGTGAATCCAGTTCTCAATGCAAAATGTGTTTCCAGCTTAGAAGCGCATAGCCAATTTATTGAAGTTCACAGAGAGAATGATATCAGTCAACAAAAGTATATTAGAGAGGGTGCTAAGTTTCAGGAAGTAAAGTGGAAGGATGAAACAGACCAGAGACTACCTATCTAGGAAAGCAGATATTTTAAACGGAATTCATATCACAGTTACCATCAATCCACTTTTCAGCAAAACCACCCATGTTGAAAAAAATACTGCACAAGCAATAAAAATTATTGTGCTCTGTCTAATGCATTTATCGTTAAGAGAGAATTTATCTTTTGAACATCCTCATATAAAAAGAAGTGCAAAGAGTAGGGGGTTACATGGGATCTAGGAGTGTAAGAATATTTTTAAGAGTGAAGGATTTAAAAATGAGATTGATAGAGATTCTAAAGGAAATGATGGCTCACTATAATGGGAAGTTCTAAAAGTACAGTTCTGAAAACACAAATCATAAAAGGTCTGAACGAGGAAGAAAAGGCAAGAGGCACTTAAAGAAACGGGTGCCACTTCACAGAGAACTCTCTGCAGGCTTTGGTATTTAAAAATCTGTGAGGAGGCCAAAGCTTTCAGCATTTCCAGCTAGGAGCTCCGGATCCCTGCAGGAGATGGGATGTTAAGAAGGGCTGTTTAAAACTCTTCAGTGACTCCTTGTAGCAGCAGATGAGATAATCCAAACTCCTTTACAAGGCGCAGAGGCCAACCTACAATCTGATACCTGTCTGCGCCAACGTGTCACCAACTCTCACTGAGCTCCAGCCCTTTGCACCTGAGGCTCCTGCACTGAGAAATTCCTGGCAGTTCCCCAGCTGCTCCAGACGGCTTTATACCTTCTTTGGCCTTGCCAGCTTCCTTTCACCTGCTCTATCTTTCATTCCTACTTCCTGTTCCAGAGGATTGACAACCCATTCTTTTATGCCCCAGTGATTCCTCTGCTGTTTCTCTTCATAGTACATGTTAACACACCAGGGCATTGCCTCCCCATTTATCTCTCTCTATTATGCATAAAACCCATAAAGGCAGGGAGTCTGTTATGTTCCCTATTATACTATGTTCCCTACACCTAGCATAGTACGTAGCTCCTAGCAGGTGTGTAATAAATGTTAGGTGAATCAATAAATAATAAGTTAATGAATTAATATAAGATAAACACTTAAGATAAGCACTCAACAACCCAATAAATAGTTCTTTAATCATTTAGGGGCATATCAAACAGTAATATCCTCAGGAGAGGATGCCAATCTCTCCATTTTACTGATGGAAGTGGTGGCTCAGAGGGTGAGACAAACTACCCAACTGTGATAGGCTAAATCACGTTCCCAAAGACATCCAGGTCCTAATCCCTGGGACCTGGGAATGTTACCTATTATTGGCAAAAGGAATGTTGCAGGGGTGATGAAATTAAAGACCTGGGGATTATGCCGGGTGATTGGCATGACCCCTGAGTGTAGTCACAAGTGTCCTTATAAAAGGCAGACAAAGGGAGACTTCCCTAGAGAAGGTGATTCGGAGATGCCTCACTGCTGGCTGTGAAGGTGGAGGAAGAGGCCTTGAGCCTGGAAATGTAAGGAATGCTGCTTTAAAAGCTGGAAAAGGCAAGGAGAGATGCATTTTCCCTAGGCCTTCCCGGAGCTTGGCCCTGCTGATACCTCGACCTAGACCCCAGGAAACTCATTTTGGTTTCTGACCTTCAGAACACTGAGTGAGTAAATAGGTGTTTTTTTTTTGTTGTTGTTGTTTTGCATGGACAGGCACCAGGAATCGAACCCTGGTCTCCAGCATGGCAGGCAAGAATTCTGTCACTGAGCCACCGTTGCACCAGCCAATCAGCATTGTTTTAAACCACCACGTTGTGATCATTTGTTATAGCAGCCATAGGAAACTAATAACCGAGATTACAAATGCCAGTCAGCAATGGAAGCGTCCGCAGCCGTCTCGTCCTAACTCTGGAGCTCTGCCATTAGGAGCGGTGTGGTTTGGGATGAGCCATTTAATCTTTTCGTCTTGGGGCAGGAAGTGAGGTGGGGCAGCGTGCTTGCAGAATGTCAGGCATTAGCCTACTCTGCGAGGTGAGCAGAGGAGGGGCAGATGCTCTTCTCAGCACTGCTCCTGTAGCTGGGCATCCCTGGGGACAGAACTCACTGTGCCCTGGCCAAGTATTCATTCCCACGGCAGCCTTGCTGGGGAGAGAGTTACCCAGAGCACAGTTTAGCTGGGGGAGAGTGGGACAGGCTGAGGTAGAGAAAGAGTCAGCCTTGCTATAGGTGTCGAGAGGAGGGTTGCTTTGTAAATACCAGGTATATCATGTGCATCATCTCAATTAATCCTTAGCAACTCTGTTGGGTGGTGCTGGGATTATTTCCTTTTTATAGATGAGGAGAGTGAAGAATTAGGAGATTAAGCAATTTATCTAAGGTTACACAGCTGGTCTGAACTGGTCTCTCCAGTCTGATTACCAGTCTATGGGTCTAAATTCAGAGCCAGTGGTTCTGAAGACAGAAGTAGCAGCAGCAGCAGCAGCAGCAGCTTGGAATTTATTTCAAACTGTACATTCTAGGCCAACGTACTACTGATTGGGAAACTCTGAGGGTGGGGCCAAACCATCTGTGGTTGAACAAGCTATCCAGGTGATTCTGATGCATATAGGAGTTCGAGAATTCCTGCTCTCTGCTTTCTTAGAGTCCTTTGGAAGGGCCAACCCAATCTTGCCCCGGGCTCGAACTCCTTGCTGCTCTGAGTTGCTACTTAGCACTACCAGCAGGAGCTGGCCAATGTGCAGAGTGCAAGAACATCACTGCAATTTGCTGTTCTGAAAACCTCCAGCCTTTAGATGGAGAGTTCAGGAGAGCGGTAGAGGAAGAATCCAGCATAGAGGCAGAAATTCAGATGACTACTGAGAGAGTAAGTTTGATATGAAACTCACAGTAAGAATTTATCCTTAATGAGAGTTCAGGATTAACTTCACCTCTATTTCAGAGTTGTATACTAATTAGTCCAAGATAACAAATGGAGCCCAGTATTGTCTATGTCAGCAACTGTGGTGGTTTGGAGCTGTGAACTCTAGAAAAACATGTTCTTAAAATTTATCCATTCCTGTGGGAGTGATCTCTTATAAATAGAACCTTTTGATGAGGTTTCTTCAGTGAAGGTGTAGCCCAGCTGAGAGAGAGAGAAAGAGAGAGAGAGAGAGAGAGAGAGAGAGAGAGAGAGAGAGAGAGAGAGAGAGAGAGAGAGAGAGAGAGGGAGAGAGAGAGAGAGAGAGAAGAACCACACAGAAGAAGTAGCCAGAAGCTGAAAGTCATTGAACCTGGAAGAGAATGGAGAAGCCAGAGGAGGTCACCATATGCACTGCTATGTGACAGAGAAGCCAAGGACCAAGGATCACCAGCAGCCAGCCCCAGAATACTACAGTCTTTTGGGAGAAAACATCACTTTGATGATGCCTTAATTTTGGACTTCTAGCTTCAAAATCATGAGCCAATAAATTCCCATTGTTTAAAACCAACCTATTACATGGAATTTGCTTTAGCAGCCAGGAAACTAAAAAAGCAACTATTAGATTGAACAATAATTTTAAAATACCTGCCTGTATCTGGAATTCTTGTGACTAGGTATAGTTCCTATGCTCTTGGAATTTGCAAACCAAGGAGAACGAATTGCAATAATGATCAGAAGCCCAGAGAAAACATATCACAGAACAGGGCAGAGACAGAGATTAAGTCTTACGAAGGACTTAGCAATGTGTTTGAACTTTCCTGGATAACATATCTATTAATCAGCTTCCTTTCTGGCACAGATCGGAGGTCAAGTTGCCCCAGTCCACCCCCAAGAAACCCTCCATGGCCTGCAAATTCTCCCCCCCTCCCACACTGTGCTCTGTGGGAACAGCGTAGGCAGTGGCTCTTCCAGCTCTGGGTCATCGGTTTACTCCTACACAGCAGGAAGGGAGAGGTGGCAGATCAATTAAGGACAAGAACCAAAAGGTCAGTCCTCATAGTAAGATCATAGTAAACTAAAGTTTATAGCTTTTCACAGGGAGAAGACTGAGTATAAAATATTTCTGAACAGTAGCCCTAAAGATGTCACAGTCTTGAGCGGTAGCGTGTGGAAGGACCATTTTTCAGCTTTTGTTTTCTTATATAAGCCATTAGACTTGTAGTGTGTCATGAGATGACACCTTCGCTGCTGAATCAACTTCTCCTTGCTCCTCCTGTGCTGCTTTCATCTTAGTTTGCAACATGTAGGCAAAGTTACATTTACTGACCATTTATCCAGTGACTGTCTTGAAATTTTTGACTTTACGTAATTTAATCCTCACCTTCCCCCCACTGCCAAGCGGAACAAAACCAATAGAAGAACCAAAATCTTACTTCTCCTGCCTGTATGGTTATGTGACAGTATTTTCATTTGCTTATTTATTTTTTCAAAAATTATTTATTGAGCACATATTATGTGCCAGAAGGTGTGCTAAATATGCAGAGGTGAGCAAATGCAGATATGGTTCCTGCCTTCATGGAACTTACTGTCTAGAGTGGGAAACAGACAGGAACCAATCACAAAAGTGAATATGACTCTGGCAGTGCTGAGGATGAGTTAAAAAGGCATGGGGCAGAAGTGAGGGGAGTGTTCCAGTCAGAGGGAACAGTACCTGCAAAATTTCCACAGTAAGAGGGCATGAAGGAAGAAAGACTGGTCAGAGGAGACAGAGGGAGAGGAAGAGGGAATGAAAGAAGGAGGAGAAAGAGAAAAAGGAAGAGAAGGAGAAGGAGAAAGAGACATACAAGTTGAGATGGATTGGGCTGGTCTTGCAGGGCTTTTAAAGGGTCCTGTATTTATCCAAAAAGCAACATGTTTTAGCAGGAGTGTTGTGATCAGATTTACATTTTGAAAAGATGACTTTGGCTTCTCTGTAACCAAGGCATTGGAGAGGGTGAAGGGAAAGTGGTTATGAGGCTGCTTTTGTACAGCAGCAACTGCTGATGGTATTTTACTTGGTGTGGTAGTGGTGGAGATGGAGAGAAGAGGACAGGTTCAGATTAAAAAAATACTCAAGATAAATGAATTAGATTGGGTGATGGATTGGATATGAGAGACAGGGAGGGATCAAGTATGAATACAAGGTTCTGGTTTAAGCGCCTAAAACATTCGAAGGCTGTTTTAATTCCCCAAATCACATAGCTAGCAAGTGACAGAGCTAGAATTTGAATTCAGGCAGCTGGTTTCAGATTCTGTACTTGTAACTATGATATTGAGTGACCTCTTGGAAAAAGGATGGATAGTAATTCAAAATATCCTAAGTTCAACTTGGTCTCTACTCATAGCTACAAGGATGAGGGACAGTGGGGGATGCACAGCCCCACTCGAAGGATTTAGGCTGGGGTGTGGAAGTAGAGGAACAGTCAGGGGCAGCTCTGCTGTCAAAGGGAAGAGCACTGGGCTTGGAGCAGGAAGACCTGGCTGATGGCATGACCTGGAGACAGCAAGTTGGCCATGGTCATCCTCCAATTGAGATATCTCCATGTTGAGTTAAAGTAACTATATTGCTTTGAGGATCAAATAACACGGAACTGGAAGGAGCTGGCATAGTGCCTGACCTAAAGTAGGTGATAATGTAAGTGATAAAGTAAGTGAATGATAAATTTGAATCTGTAGTAAGGGAAGTAAAAAGAGAAGAATAAATCTCAAACCATGTCCATCTAGATGCTGGGGGTTGGATCATGCCCCCCCCCCCACAAAATGCACGTATAGGTCCCAACCTCTGGTGCTGTGGATGGGAACCCTTTTGTAAATAGGATCTTTGAAGGTATTAAGGTATGACCAAACTGCATGAGGGTGAGCCTTAATCCAATGTGGCCAAAGTCTTTAAAAGCAAAGGAAATTGAACATGGAAGAGAAGCCATGGGGAGCACCCAGAAGCTGGAAATCAACAGAACCTGAAAGAGAAAGGAGAAGACACCACCATGGGAAGGAAAAGCCAAGGAACCCCTGAGATTGTTGGCCAGCCAGAAGATACTGAGCCCAGGGGGATGCAAGCCTTCTAGCCTCTGAAACCAATGAGCCCATAAATCCTGTTGTTAAGCAACCCACTGTATAGTATGTGTTTTAACAGCTGGGAAACTAAAACAGCACCTGCCAAAGATATTGCTAATCATGCAGTTCATTTAAGAGAACAGACATGGAAAATGGTGACAAGAAGTGAGTGCTTCTTGTTGGTGAGTATAAACAGTACCACGATGTTTAATGGTGACCTGGCCTGGTTGTTAAAGCTGTCAAAGCCTTACTTGGTTGCCTCATCAACTACTGAGAGCGAGCCTTGGAAGTCTGCAGGTGAGGTACCACACAGGCTCAAGCCACCTGTAAACAAATCTCGAATTCACACCTTCAGTTCAAAAGCCCAGGCTTATCTGGCTGACAAGCTGGGGATCAGAACTCTCAGTTGCTCATTAGTTACTTCCTGGATCTGAAGGGCTGTTAATTTGCCTCATCTCTGCTGGTTAATGGGGAGCCAAGGACTGACGTTCTCTTGCCCAATTCTTCTCTGCACATCCTTTTAGAGCATGCTGTTTATAGGAGTGGCTCTCAATAAATCAAAAGTAGGCACTTCACACTCAGGAGAAATGTGTCATCCATGATAGTGCTTCTCAAACTTTAATGGGCTTAAAGGTCACCTTGGGGGCAGTGGGATGGTGGCTCAGCAGGCAGAGTTCTCGCCTGCCATGCCGGAGACCCAGGTTCGATTCCCAGTACCCGCCCATGTGAAAAAAAAAAGAGATCACCTTGGAATCTTGCAAAACTACTGATTCAGTAATCCTGGGATTGGGCCTGACCAGCATTTCTGGCTGTCTTAGTTTTCTATTGTTGCCATATCAAGTTACTACAAATATGGTGGTTTAAACTAATACCTTCAGTAACATATATATTCACAGTTCTGTAGGTCAGAAGTCTGGGCACTTTGTGGCTCAGCTGTCTGTCCTGGGTTCCGCAAGGTTGAAATCCAAGTGTCAGCAGGATGCATTCCTTTCTAGAGGCTCTGTGCGTGAAGCTGCTCCAGGCTCATTCAGACTCTTGGCAGAATCCGTTTCCATGTAGTTGAAGGACTGTTTCCTTGATGGGTGAAGTCCTTTTCATGTGCCAAATCTCTGTGACCTCCCCCTACCTTCTGCCTCACCTGTCCTCTGCCTCTTTCTTCTGTTGCATCTCTCTGTTGGATCCTACTGCTTTCAGATGTTCATGTGATTACACTGAGCCCACTTGGATAATCTGGGGGTAAACTTCCTACTTTAAGCTCAGTTGATAATAACCTATAATTCCATCTGCAAAGTATTGTCACAGAATGCCTAGGTTAGTGTTTGATTGAATAGCCAAGGAATGGGGTCTTTGGGCAACATGTTTAGAATCCTGCCTACCACACTAACCAAGTCCAAGTTGATGTGGATGCTGCTTGTCCACAAACCACATTCTAAAGTATCAGCTTTATTGAATTTATGCCCATGATTTTGTGTGTGTTTTAGGGTCAGTGATGGAGTCTTCATGAAATTTTCTGCTATTTTCCCTTTACATTGAGCAAAAGTGCTGGAAAACTTCACAGTATGATGCTGAAGATGGGGAGACACATCCAGAGCTATACTGAAGTTATTCAGAATCAGGACTAGAACTCAGTTGCCCAATATTTGAATCAAGGCTATTTCCTTCCTGTCATTTGCACATTTATTCATGAACTCATTCACCCATTCATTCATCAAAAAGTTATCAAGCACCTATTCTATGAGACATTTTCTAGGTTTATCTTAGTTATCTTATTTTAACACAGGATTATCTGTTGTTAAAAACAATTTACAGTCTTTGCCCCCATGGACCAGTTTAGTGAGAATTATATATATCATAAAAATACTTCTTGTAAGTAACTAGATATTTATAATATAGCTGATATGATAGAAAAATAGCTGCTACCATGGAAGTTTATAAAAAGGAGATCTAACCTTGTCTAGAAGCATAAGGAAAAGTCTTTCTGAAGAAAAACATTTATATTGAGGCCCAGATAATATATAGGTGTTAACCAGGTTAGATGCATTTAAGTAGAGGGAACAGCACATGGGAAAGTTCTACGGTACAGAGCAGAGCAGAAGAATAGGGGAAAATCAGTATGACTAGAAAATAATAAGGGAGGGAGAAAGGGACAAAAGGCGAGGTGGGATGGGTCAGAATGATCATGGTCTTGAAGGTTGTGGTAAGAAATTTCAATTTTATCCTGGGTGAAATGGGAAGCTAGTGGGGGTTTCAAGCAGTGGAGTCTCGTGTTGAGCCTTGAATTTTGCAAACTTCACTCTGGCTGCTGTTTGGAGAACTGACTGGGAGAAGGTGAGGACACATGGAGTAAATACAATGAGGTTGTGTTACATCAGAAGAGGTGAGAAGTAGCTTGATGAAGGTGGCATGGATTAGGATAGGGTGGCAGAGGTGAGGACAGAGAATGGATCTGAGACATATTCTGGAGGCATATTTGTCTTGACCGTGATGGGTCTGATGTGAGTGAAGGAAAAGATGGGATCAAGTTAACTTCTAGCTTATACCTTATTTGTGACCTTTCTCATAACACCAACCAATTAAAAACCGTATTCGTAGATATCATAAAAAAAAAAGACTTGCATTTTCTTGGTAGTTTAGCTTATTTATTAATAATTGCTAATTGTTTAACAATATTGCATATTGTGATTCAGGTGACAAGAAAGAACTTAAGTCCTAGCAGATTTGTCAAAGAGGCTCACAGGATTTATATGACAATTTTTAGCACTCTAATATCTCTGCATGTTCCCAGATATTCCATTCTATTTCTTCTTCATTTCAACTGGGATTGGAGAGTGAAAACAATCCCCTCATATGAAGAAAAATTAGCAAGAAAAGGGGCATCATATCCCTGTTTCTTTTTAACTGTCACTACTTCATTTTCCTTAGCTCCATTCTGATTTATTTTACCTATATAGCCTAATTCCTGATTTGGTCACCAAAGCACTATGTGGTCATGATAGGTTCTCTTGGCTGGGTATTGCTCTATTCACAAGAAACAACATGGACCATGAATCTGGTATCTCCTGCTAAATATGTAGTCCTGATTGATGGTCATGAAGCTGATTTTGAGAGGCATCCCTACTTGGCTCTTGCATTCCTCTTTCTGGAAAATCTGAAATCAGATTATCTGTGTTAAAAACAATCCCAGATCTTCCACTTATCATTAGGGTGCCTTAGACATTTATCTCATTTGATTTCTCATTGTAAAAAAGGGGTTAAAATGGGGGTTTTGGGAATATTTGGATAAAATAACCCAAAAAGAACATTTAGTACAGTTCTCAACACATAGGAAGTTCTCCATTTAGGAGAGTTGTTATTATTAATTATCATTGTTTTTGTTGTTATTGTTAGGGAAGGAAGGTGTGAACTTGTTGCTTTCCTTCCTTTTGCCCTTCTCTGGTAAGACAGCTTATAGAACAAGGGTTTTCTCTTTTCTTAGGGAGAAAAGGGGGTTCTGAGTAGGCCTGTGTCCTCAAGTCCAGTCTTGCAAGTAGGTCTCACCAAAGTTGTTACTCTGGTCATGGATTTCATAGTCTAAATGAATGTCTCCAGATTATGTGAGATGAGGTCAAGAGTTGACTTGAGGAGGTTCTTGGGCACATGAATTAGTCTTTCTGAAAAGTGGTGACTCTAGTAACAAGGTGATGGAGGAAGGTCAAGAGCCCATCAAGGGCACTCTACAAATGAATCCCAAGGGCTCTTTCTATTCCTTCCCTCCAGCCTCTTATCTCATCTACCCATGCATGCTTCAATCTCCATGCTGGCTCAGTCCACAAATCCTGTCATGACTCTATGCCGTTCTATAGGCTGTTCTCTCTGGAGTATCTTTCTTAAACACTCTAGTCTTCTTTGACCTATACATTTCTGCTTATCCTAGAAGACTCAGGCAAATGTCTCTTCTCTTTGAAGTAATTTTACTCATTCAGTCCACAAATATTTATTAAGCAAGGCACTGTATTAGCCATATAAGATACAGCTGTGAACAAGACAGACAAGGTCCTAGCTCTCATGGAACTGACGTTCTAATGGGGAGGACTGACAATAAGGAAGTAAATGAATGATAGGGTGTCATGTTCTAGTAAGCACTAAGAAAGACATGTAAAAGCATGGGTGGGAGTGGGGTGGGCATGGTAGAAGGAGCTGCTTTTCTGAGGGTTATCTTTGAGCTAGACCTGTAGGATAAGGAGCCATATGAAGATTCACAAACATGTTGTTTTTTTGAGGAACAAGAAGTTGATATGACTAAAACATGATGAGCAAGGGGAGGGTGGGATGAAGGGAGATTGGAAAGAGCCAGATTTACTTCTGAATAGGAAGGGAGAGATGACACATGATATCATATTATGGTAATAAAATAGCCTGCTGGCTGGAGAATGAATGGAAAAGAGAAAAGAAAAGAGGAGAGAAGTAGGGAGGTTAGTTAGAGGCTCCTGCAATAGACCAGGTTGGAGATAATTGTGGTTTGGCCCAGAGTTGCAGTTATGAAGTAGGGAGTAGACCATTTGGAGATATATCTTGGAGATAGAGTTAACAGAACTTTACTGATGGGTTGGATTTTGGGGAGAAAAAAGGAGGAATCCTAAGGTTTGGATTTGAGCAACTGGGTGGATGAATTGTAATGCCATTTCCTGAAATGGGAGATATTCGATAGTGGTAATGCTTAAGAGATTGGAGAATCTGGACATGTTCATTTTGAGATGCCTATTGGGAATCCAAAGGGAATTTCAAGTAATTGATTAGGTCTCCATGTGTGACTTGAGAGAAGAGGTCAGGATAAAGATATATACATGTAAAATAAATAGCCATGAGATTGGATATAACCTTGAGAGAGTGCAGAAAGCAAGGAGAAGAAGATAGGATCCAGGAAGATATCCAAACACCCCTACCCCAGCCCTTAGCCCAGTGGAGTGAATTTCTCCCTCCTTTGCTGGGCTGGATTCCCCTACCTCCGTAGATCCTATATCATAGCAAGCATATTAAAATTCACCCTCATCTTACCTTACATTTAATTATATCTAATTCCTTGAGAGTTGAGTTGCAATTGACTAGTTTGACATGTTGCATTTTGTAGATATTAAAATATTTGATTTGGATTGTTGCAGTTTTATTTGTGATTTCAAAGACAACCCTATCTTCTAAATTTCACCCTACTTTGGATGACTTTGAAAAGCTTGTAGTACAAGGACAGAGGACCATGAGCACTTGGTTGGTAAAGTGCGCTTGTTCCTTTGAATTCCCAACAATATTTTCCTTATACTCCTTTTAGGGCACTTATATAGTTTCATATTACAACTATATGTTTTTCTTTTTAATGTCCATTTAGACTATAAACTTTAGGAGGGCAAGAAGGACCTCTGGGCTTGGGTACAATAAGGACCCAATGAGGGTTATTGATGTAAGTAATTTATTTACTCTCCCAGGGAGAAGTAGCCAAGTGCAGGGATATAGCGTGCTTACTTTTCCTTTGGGGAAAGGCCCTTACCCTCCCGCCTTGCAGTGTATGCAACGTAGATTTGTTTTTCTTTGGCAATGTTAAAAAAGAAGGCAGTGTTGTGCAGAAGGCTGAAATTTGAGTCCCAGCCCCATACCTTCCTAGCTATGGCACTTGCATCAGACAGTTAATCAGTGGGCCTCTGATTCTTCACTTCTGATAAGGACACTAGTGCTTGTATCACCCACCTCACAGGGTTATTGTGTGGTTCAAGTGAAATGCCACCATTTAAGTAAAAACTCCTTCAAGCTTAAAACACTGTATTCTTAAAATAATGTATTTTCTAAATTAAAAAAAGTTTAAAGATCTTACAATTCAGATCTCTGGGAATGTTTCTGGAATTATAGAAAGTGGGGATGTAAACTTACTGGACCTGGCCCTATAAAAGCACCCCCAAACAATGGCCCCTTAGAAGTCCCTTAGAGAGCATGGGAGGGATGAACTGGCACTCCCATTTCATAGATGGGCTCACTGAGACAGCAATACCACACAACTGCATTCTTCTTGTCCAGGAACCGACTCTGGGCCAGATCTTCACCTCTTGTGATGAAGAGGAGATGTGATTACAGAGATTACAGTCTCTATATTACTGTACCAAGGAATACTCTAGATTACTGAGTACCAAGTAGCTCCAATGAGTCACAATGAAATTAAACAATCTTGGCTATCCCCTACTACCTTAGTCAAGGGCTCCAAAGTATTCTGTTGAAATCTTCAGATTTGATGGGTTTGCAATAAAAATATTTGGAAATAGATGTTGACCAGAGAAGAGATGCAGGTGCATGCTTTCTGTCAAGTATACATGTTGAGTTTGGGGTGCAGGATCCAGGTGAGGTTAAATAGCAGCAGGGTTCTGCTCCACCTTTGCCATTCTGTATTGAGGGTAGAAGGAGATAGAACTGAACTGGTCAGGCCAGACCAAAGTTTAAAATTGCCTCCAATATGCTACTTCCATTTGTCATGCTGCTTTGTGTGAGGCTAAATGATTTGGAAGCAGTTAAAAAACGCATATCTACTTATATTTCAGCCATACAACATTCTCTTTTTTTACATGAGGGTAATAATGTGCTATAAATTTCCGTACCCCCAGATGTGCCTAAAATATTAATCTCTTGGACTAAGAAACTATCAATTAGTAGTTACTGAAACAATCACCCCCATGTCTCGATCAAATGCTCAGTTCAGATTGCTGCATGGAAAACAATGAATCTGAAAGAGATTGAGAATCTAATGATAAGTCTGGGATGCTGGAGTGGAAAGTAAGTTTTTCTGTCATCAGATAATTGTGGTCAATCTGTAAATGGATACTGATTGATTAGCAATATCGTCCATGGGTTCTGGTGAGGAGGATGGGCACATGGTCTATGTCCTAAAACATCTAAAAATGATTTAGATTCCTCTTGACTAATCCATCAAATGTTGAATCACTGTCTTTGTAGCAATAGACTAATTAGATTAAAATATTACAATGATCTTCTTGCTTCCCTGAGCATCTCTAATGCAGCGAATTTGCTGAAAAAGTTTTTCCTGCTTGTAAAGTCTCCTCTTCTGCTTAGCTGAGACTTCAAGAATCAATTCTAGTAGGAAACTTGCTCTAACCAATTCCACTCAAAGGAATCTTGTACTACAGGAACCTTAACACTGAGCGTGCATCCCATTCATTTGATGCTTACAATCCACTGCCTACTGTTAATTGTCCTACTATAAAATTTTTAAATTACTAATATCATTGGCAAGTCAATGTGCCTGAGTTTTCCTGTTTGCAAGCAGCAGATAAAATGTGCACCTGGTTTCTGGGTTTCTGGGAGAATTAAGAGATGATTTTATTTCCATCAGTATGTATATACATTGTGCCTCATTCATTTTTCTCCATTGCCATAACGGAGCTTCAAGACAGCAGAGATTCTCTCTCACCCTTTTTTTATATCCCCAGATCTTTAAACCTACTTGGAGCTCAATTTGTTTATTGCTTTCTCCTTTCTTATCCCACAAGGCATTGAATCTTCAAAGCTGGTGATCCCATCTAAAGCAGGGTTCAGAAAGTGAAAGATCTACACTCCACGGCTGTTTTTTGCTAACTACTCAATCCTACCCTGTGGCATGTACTAGAGAATTATTTTAGATAAAATCATCCTCTGGGCATCCACAGCCGTGGTCAATTTTACACAAGTTGTCAGCAAAATGAGCAATGCTATCTTCTCTTCAGCAGCTTTCACATTCCCGCCTCCTCGTTCCCCACCCTAGCGCCCTAACCTCTACACACCTGTACACTGCCCCGAGTCCAGGCAAGCACGGGGGAAAGGGCGGGCCCATATTGCCCAGCACCTGCACACTTGGATCAAAACCACACTTCCTAAAAATGGGATTCAACATACATTCATGACACATCTACCTGTTCCCTTCTCATAGTGCTCTGTTTCTTTCTCTGTCCTTTTCAATTCTGACCTCTGCTGGCCCTTTCTTTTCCCGCTTTATTTAGATGCTTCATTTATCTATCTCCTTTCCTTCATAGTCAGCTTCTTATGTGGAAACAGAATAGTTTCTCATCACCACTCACCTCTTCAGAGATGTCTATACGCATGGGTATCAACAGATCAAATAAACAGGAACTTAGGTTAATTTAATAGAAAAAATAAAATATGGAATAACATTGATTTTGGCCAGTATCAATTACAACCGTTCTACTATATTTTACAAAAAAACAACTGAACATTTTACACATGTACAGTATTTTTCAGTAAAAGTGGATTTGGATTTAACAATGGATCACTAATTAAAATAAAAAGACAAAAGAAAACAGAAGATAAAACTTTTGTCTCTAGAAGGTTAGAGCATTTGCTAAAGTCTCCAAACTTTGCACTATCCATTACATATATCTTATTATGAATATATATATTTATACATAATATATAACATTAACTTAAACTTTGAAAGCATTATGTTCTAGTTAATAATGTTAAGTAGATAAATGAGGCAGTAACACACTAGTAGTTAAACCAGTATTTCCGCGATGTGAGCCTGCATGGTCAGTGGGAAACGGGACGTAAACCGGTAGACCCCGATAGAATTTGGTTGTCACGTGGACATGACATCATTTCACCTTTCCTATCTTTCGGCAAATATTATGGGCGGTTCAGATATATAGATTCCTTTGTAGGCAAATCTGGTTTCCAGATTTTCATCTGTTTTACTTGCTTTAGGCTTGTGCTTACATTTGTCCACAGGGCTGGACTCTATATATACTACGTGGGATTAAATTGCTTTCCTTGTGTCAGAAGGGTCTGCAGTATTTGGAAGAGGAAAATTGTCCAGTAAAATCGGTTGCTACCTTAGTTGCTCAAGAATCATTATGTGACTCATCTCCATAACGCTCTTAAGGAGGTTGTTAGACTATTACTACTCACTTTGGATTGGAAGTTAACTTTGATGTGGAGGAATGAATATTTTCAAGGGAGGCTTCTTACAAGCTTGCTGCAGGCATAGGGATCTTAGCATCCGCTTTCCTGCTCTAACATAGGAAAACCTATGCTGATACCATTCCTTTTCTCAGCTGTCAAGGCCACTGATATCCTGGAAGTGAGGGTCACAGAGCACAAGGCCTGAAACGACGGTTGGTCACTCCCAACACAAATGAGATCCTCATGGAGCTTTGATACGAGAAATGAAGAAACTTGGTATCACTCTACACTCTCGAAACAGAGAAACTCATAATTGGTAAAGAGGTCTCCTTTCTGACCATCGGTCCAAAATAGTTTTCTCTTAATTCAGTCTGCTAGTTGCCGTGATATGCTTAAGGAGTCATAGAAAACCAGTGAAGATATTTTAAAGAAAACAGATGATTGGAATAACATTCAGGGAACAGTGTTTCCAGGCATGGTTACAGGGACAGAGGAGTGGGGAAAATACAGAACCGGGAGGGTACCATCATGCCGCCCATATTCTATTTCCAGTTTTATTATTTTTTTAAATGACAAGATGAAAAGAAACATCTAATAAGCACCATTGAGAACACTGTGTGGCCAACTTGGGCACGACCTTAAATATTTAAATAAATTCCATTTATTAAAAAATACAGGACCTCTTAGAAACTTTTGACTCCAGGAAGAAATTCCCTGCATCATATCCAAAGTGCTTCACACCACAAAAAAATGGAATTTCTGATGGTCTTAAAAAAATGCTATGGGGATAATGGCTAGATAGCACCAAGAGATTGTGCAGGGTCCATCAAGTTAACACTCTGGATTTCAGGGGAGCTGGATCAGTCTCAGCTCTGCATTCGGTCCGCTGCCAATTTGACTATACAGAGCAATCCCATCTGACTAGCTGTGTGTAAAATAACCCAATCTACAATGGAAAAGCCAGTAGCAGCAAGTCTATCTGATGAAACCAGTGGAGCTGACTTATCAAGTGAGGATAGTGCAAAACCTGCACATAATGCATGAAGTAAATTATGTGTGGAGGGTATCAATGTTCAACTGTGAAATGCTAAGACAAAAGACACTGGACAAGACTCTTTTGGGGTGTCCTTAATGCCCCAGTCCAGTTTTCTGACATTTCCCCCAGTGGTGGACACAAGCGTGAAAAAGAATCAATACAAGAGCTTTCTGTTTTATTCTGATCTATGTATGCTCTTGTGATGTTTTTGAAAGGTATTTTTAGGCATCTCAAAGGAGAAACAAGCAAGTAAATGCAGAAGGAAAAAAACAAAACAAAACAAAAATGGACCTTCAAAACCAGGGCAGGAAATCAAATCATTACTTTAACGTTAAATTTTGGCATCAGATGCTTTGGTCATACAATACTGTCTCTGTGGTCCTGGCTGTTTAGCATGAAACACCCAGTTATAAAAGGTAGGCTTGTTGTAGGTTTATTATTTTTTTCTCCATTTAAGTTCTGACAAAACAGTTCACCATCTCCCTGCACAAACTTGAGAGAGAGAGAAAAAGAGAGCAAGAAAGAGAGAGGTGGCTTGCTTTTTTTTTTTTTTTGCTTGTTTTTTTTTTTCTTTTTAATAATAATATGGAGTAATCTATAAGTCTACAGGAACAAAGACGTCTGGGATGGCCGCTCAGCCATGGAATGTACATGTTTTGCAGCAAAGTTGTTGAAGAACCTTCCGTTGGCACAGATTGTTCTTTTTCACTAGCATACAGAAGCCTCCTTCAGCCCAGGACTCTTCAGTTGCTTTTCCAGGAAGTCAGCAAGAGAGGGGGGGGAGTTGAGGACGGGAGCAGCATGATGTACACACACGGGAGAAGATTTTGATTGGTCAGAGAGGCAGATTGGGGGATTGGAAGAGACCACTCAGGAGCAGTCAACAAGGAGGAAATTTGGTCCACCCAAAGTGATTTCAGTCAACAGCATTGTTTTTCAAGGAGAGACATTGCAGTCCAACGGGAAATGTGATTGGTATCCATTTATGAAAGGAAAAAGAGATTAGAAAAAGAAAAATTAGAAATCAATAATAATATAAGCAAGGTATATTTTTAGAATTACCTAGAGCAAAGAGTATACAGTCATTTATCCCATGTTTCACTGAATCTAAGACACTGTGGATTTAAAATGCACCATTACTTTAAGTACTATATAGACAAATGCTTCTTAATACAGGGACCCCATATTGTATCACTTCAAATTTTAATTTATACTTATTGAAAGTATTTGTTGTAGGGCATGGTGTTTTGATTCCATGTTTACACAATAACTCTTTCTCTGAATACTGACCCTAGTTTACTTTTCTGACCCTGTTTTGAACTGCAATGAAATTCAGCACACGAAGAGGTAGCTAGGTGTCTAACTCAGGTGAACCGACTTCAACATGACTAAGTCTCCCATGCTGGCAGTGATAGCTATGACATGGCAACCTACTGGGTAATAGCCACTGAAGGCTGCCATGAATTATAGATGCATCTGATTTCATAAATGTCAAAATGTTAATAAAGTATGTCTTAGATTCACTGAAATATGTTAGTTGAAAGAGAATAAAAAGCATATCCTTAAATGCAACTGTCATGTGATTTGAAATGTCTGGTGAGCCATCAATGATCTCATTCATGGATTTTCCTGATTTAATCTTTCAAAAATGTCCTTAGTTTTCAGGTCGCTAATTTAGGAAGGCTCCATATTCAGATATAGGGGAACCATATCTTTAATCTAGGATAAGGAGGTACTTGCTATAATTAAAAGAAGTTGCTGGGCATACCACGGTGGCTCAGCAGGCAGAGTTCTCGCCTGCCATGCCGGAGACCCGGGTTCGTTTCCGGTGCCTGCCCATGTAAAAAAAGAAGATGCTCTCATGGTCCCTGGGGTCACTGCCCATTGTTCTCCACCCCCGCCCAGGGCTGTGCAGTAAGAATCAGACCAAGTAAGGAACCCCCCAGATCACATAGAGTCTGAGTGGGACTGGCCTGTCCCTGCCAGACTGGCTGTGTATCAGAGAAGCTAAGAAGATGCAAACTCACCTATGATGTCCCATGGAAATGAGATCATAAATCATATTATATCAGTGCCATCATGGTATGAAAACATGACCTAGGCTTTTGCTTCTTTCCACAAATCACCTCTACACAAACACACCTAAAACTCTCTGATTTCCTAGCACTTAACTGTACTCTGCCCAGGTCTTTTCATGTCTCCCATAAGCTATAGCTGTAGCTTATGGAAGGTTGAATTACCATAGGAGGTCAGTACAATTCTAATTTTTCCTGACAAGGGGAGTGAGGCCCAGGGAAGTTATGATTTGCCCAATGCCTGGAGCCCAGAAGTGAATATAAGCAGCCTGGCTCCTGACCATCCACGGTATTATTCTGCCTTTTATGAAATTTCCAGAAGAAATTTCAAAGGTGTGTTCAAAGGAAGAGAAAGAATAAACCCAGGGGAATGATCTTGACAGGTAAGACTGTTCCAAGTGCATACTTTCTTTTTATTTTTTCTATTTTCATAGTGATTGAAAGATGTACAGAATAACAATGACCCACAGTAATTTCTTTCTTGTCCACATGAAATTTAGGTAAAAATTGGAGGCCTCCTCAACGTGAACTGTATTGGAAGTCAATGCTCACAGAATGTCAGAGTCAGAATAATTTAAATCCACACATTTTACAGATAGGGAAACTGAGGCCCCAGAGAAGTAAGTAGCATGTCATTTGCCAAGTTGTTGGGGTACACATATAGAAACACTTCAGGAGCTTCAAAAACTCTGTGCTCAGGCTATATTCTAGATCAATTTAATCAGCATGTTTGGGGGAAGAGTGAGGCCCCGGCATCCTGGCTGAGAACCAGTGGGACAAAGGAAAGAAAAATGGACCAACAATTTTAAGTCTTAAATTCTATACTTGGTATTGTCACTTTCTAACTACACACTTTGGGTTTTCTCTGTTGTTAAGACTGGAATATTAATTCCTAGGCTCACAGGCTAAGAGTCAGGTATGAGTTGATGATTAATTACTTTGCCATGTCAGTCTGTAAATAATAGATTCATTAAAACAAATATAGGTACTTAATAAACCAATGTTTTGGGACAAATGGATAATTTTTCTCTATTCTCTGGGTTCATGATTTAAGTTCCCACTGGCAATCCATTAAATTTAACTATGTAGAACTGCATATATTATAAGTCAGAGAAAGGAAGATTCATCTATTCCATCATCTCAATGGTTTTGATAGCTAAATGATGGTGACTTACAACAAAGAATACTAAAAATCATATCTTAAAAATTCCCAAGAATTTTCTAAAGGTAATAATTTTAAGTATTAACAAAGCTTATGCACATATGGGTCCACTGTCATACAATTTACGTGTCAAAATTATTTACAATCGAAATAATAGAAGAGTGGTAAAGAAAAAATGGCATCACATCCCAAAAGAATATTATACTATTATTAAAAATGAAATTTCCTGAGACTTGGCAATAACACAAACTAATGTTTATATAATGACTACTGCAAAAAGTTGGATACAAAATAAAATGTACATAGTATTTTTAAAAACCTGGCTAAAAAATATATAGAGAAACAAACTAGAATGAAACACATCAAAACTTAACTGTAATAATCTTGGCTAGGGGGACTATAGGTGATTTATTTGTTATTGCAATTAAAAAAAGAAAAAACCCAACCCCACTGAGGGCATAACTTCAAGGAGGAATGAATTCCAAACTCTGATCAGATGCATGCTTGATGGTTTCTTTTTGAGTAGAAACATACTAGACTTTAGAGTAGAAAGATCACACTTTGCTCAGAAGATCAAAATGAGGGATTGAACTCACCATCCTTGCAGATGGCTCCCATCTGACACATTCCTAAGTCTAAGAGGTACCCACTGGGGCAGCTGGTACAGTTCTTGAACCCTGGGCCATTGCAAGTCAAGCAGCTGCTGTCACATCTATGGAAAAATGTATACTTTATTACTGTTTCACACATCATGCATAGGAAGTGTGTTTACTATCAAAGCGTTAATGTCTTACACTTAATTGACCCCTTGAAAGTGACCCCCAAATCTTTTCTTATAATTACTAGGATATTTGCAAGTATTTGGAACAGGAATAATTTCTTTAAATGTTACACAATGTTTCTGAGGCAAAAAGATAAAACTTCAAAGACAAGTTGGGCTAAATTCTCAGCACAGTGTCCATGTGTAAATGTCTGAACCTCATTTTATCACTGAAAATGATAAGTTTTCATATTATTGAGGCACACAATCATATAAGGAACCCTGTAATCAAATACTAGGGTTGAGGGGTAAATCCACTTACTTTTTGCAGGATTTGTATCCATTCTCTGAAGAGTGGTGGAAGTAATAGCTGATACTGCAGCTTTGCACACATCTGCCATTCTCCATGAAGTACCCCTCGCTGCAGTTAACACACCCATCAGCGCCTGGCCCTTCAAAGCAAGATAAAATGCAGGAAACAGAAACTAAACTTCAGTCGGCGTTGCATGGTGCTCTTCTTCTTTAATGGTTGGTAAAAATAAAACTAATGTCATAATTTTGTTATCTAATATTTGTCTTTTTTCTTACTTTCTTTGAAAAAAGTTTACTATTTTAAACCAAACTCATTTGCCAAAAACATCAAATCTCTTTGGAAAGAGAAGGAGCAAGAAATCACAGCTCTCTTTATTACAAGGATATGATGCTTATGACGGTTTGCCTTTCAGTAAGAATACATACATACATGCATGGGTATTAAAGGAGAAATCAATAGGCTTCTTGGAGATTTCTAAGAAACTCCAGCATTTTCTGTAAAAATATCAAGTATGTGGCAAAGTGGGTGACTAAAAAGAGATCAAAACCAAAACAAAAGAGCTTATACAAAAGCAAAACCAAAGCTAGTGGCATAAGTGAAAAAGAGTTGGAGGAGAAGATACCAGTGCAAGTGGCACAGAAGCGGTGGCAGGGCTGGCAGTCCTGGCCACTGAAGTACCATCCGTCTTCACAGGTGATGAAACACCGGGCTCCCCACAGGCTGGGGAAACAGAAACAGAGCTTTACACAGACTGCTGTAATCAAGGCAAGGAGGCAACGACTCCCCTCCAAACTTCAAATGTCACAAATACAGTCCCCCCGGGAGACCAGTGGATTTGGCAAAGCTTCATAGCAGGGGAAACAGCCCTTCTACCCTCTTTTTTTCCCCTCTGGCTGCCTCTAATGCTTCTCTGTGCTTGTAGCATGTTCACGGGCTGCAGGATTTGGGGATATTTTTGTTAGATTGGCCAACATGCTCCTGCTTTGAGAAGCAACTTCCAACCCAGAGACTTTTTGATAACGGTATTTTAGTGACAAAACAATCACACTGTCTGATAATAGGAACTATCCCCCTAACATCCAGACCTCCTACATAATCACTTTAAAAGTTATTTAGTAACTATAAAATGCAAGAGGAACGCGTAGTAAAATTAATTCCAACTGGTTAAAAGTTTACATCAACTATCCTTCCCAGTCCCAGCCCAAAGTCCCCGGAATGTACTTTATTGTTTTAGACATTTCTAATTTTAGTTTTTCTGTTTGTTACCATCAAAATGACAAAACTCTAGTGCATTTCTGCCTCTATTCCTTGATTTAAATACTCTAAGGAGGAATTTAGAAAAATTACCTAGCTATACAGCTGCCCCCCCAAATCTTGACTTTTTAAAACTATATTATTTTTAGTTTTTTTCCTTAGTAGTTATCTATACAATATTAACTTATGGAAGTTTATATTTCTTCATCTAGCACTGTTGGACAGTATCTAATAAGTTGCCAGAATTTAGGATCAGGAATGTATATTTTTGTCTTTTCCTCTTTTATGTCAGCTATGATTTTTTTTTTTAGTGCACAGATTCTTAAAAATGAAAAAAAAACAGAACATATTTTTAAGTAAATAAATTTGATATATATTTAATACTTGATATTAAATATATATCAAATATTTAATATAATATTTGATATATAAATATTCACTGACTAACCAAACAGTGGATTGGAATCATCGAGAAGGAAATGTAATCCTATGTCACGAATGCATGACACTTGAAGATGTATGTCTAAGCAACAAGCTCAAATGGGTTCTACTTTTCTTAAACTCACCACATTACTCCAATTCATATTTTGACTTTGCTCCATATATAGACCATATTAATATTTTTTGTTTGTATGCTGCGCGGGGTGTGTGTGTGTCACACTTCATTCTTTTCCCATGTAGATTTCCTATGTATCACAGCACCATTTGTTGAAGGTATTTTTTTTTTTTTTGGGAGTGCAGGGGGCAGGAATGAAAAATGGCAGGTGAAAATTCTACCAGTGAACCACCCTTGCACCCTCTATACCATATTAATTTTAAAAAGCTAAATATTTTTCTCTATGCTCATTAAAGAAATTTGGAAAGTACAAAAATAAGTAGGCCATAATAATAATAATAATAATAATAATAATAATAATAATAAAAGAAATCCCAAATAGCTTCTAACATTTTAGTCCATTTCCTTCAAGGATTTTATGCATTAATATTTCCCCCACTGTTTGTTCTTAGTCACTATGTAAACATTTACAGATTTTTTATAGCAAGATGGTCTCTTGTAGTAAGCCCATAAGAAAATGCAAGGAGCATCAAGAATACTGAGAGCAGCCTAACTGAAAGCGAACTTCATTTATAGATCTTCTCACTGGACAGGGAGAGCTATCATTTAACCAATAAAAGCAAATTCCTTCCCTGACTACATTGGAAAAAAAAGACACTGCATCAAATGGTATCCTTTTGTGGGAAGAACTGGTACCACCAAAAAGTGTATCCAAGTTTTTAAAAAGCTGTCTACTTTTTGTAATAAAGGGCAGCACTTCTGAGATTGGCATCGATTCAGCAGGAGACAGAGGCTGTACTGTGTGAGTAAGGAATGAGCTAGAGGTGACCTGCAGTCAAAGCAGAGCTGTGACCCTGAGGGTTCCTGTAGCTTCCAAACTAGAGAATCATCAGGCAAATGAAGCTGTTTCTGTAAAAAGCTGCGGGGAGGCCTATGCTCTATCTTTGATAAATCAGACCTAAGCTTAGCACACGTGGCCAGTGCACACTTGAAATATGGCTAGTGTGGCCAAGGAACAGAATTTTAAACTTTATTTAATTTTAATTAATTGCAATCTAAACTTAAAAGCTCGTACTTGAGTCAGTAACTGACAAGATCTTGAGTAAGTCTGGAACAATTTGGCAATGTAAATCTCCTTTTTATTCTTCGGCATGGGCAGGCACCGGGAATTGAACCTGGGTCTCTGGCACGGCAGGCGAGAACTCTGCCCACTGAGCTACCGTGCCCCCCTCATCTCCTTTTTCAACTAAATTTTATGAAATCTAAATATAGATCAAGAATTTCTAATAAAAAATTGTCTGATCTGAGATGTGCTTTAAGGATAAAATATACACCAGATTTCACAGATGTGGAACCAAAGACTGGAATATTTCATTATCATTTTGAAAATATTGATTACATATTGAAATGTGAATATTATGGATATATTGGTTAAATAAACTATTTTATTACAATAAATTTCATCTGATTCTTTTTTCCTTCTTCTAATGTGGTGACTGGAATATTTAAAATTACATATGTGGGATGGTGTACCGGTGACACAGTGGCAGAATTCTTGCCTGCTGTGCTAGAGATCCAGGTTTGATTCCCGGAGTGTGCCCGTGCAAAAAAAAAAATTACATATGTGGCTCTTGTATTTCTACTGGGAATACTGGTCTAACGTACTCTATAAAATGTTCCCTTAAGAAATACAGAAAATAATCTTTTATTTTTTATGGACAATTTATGTGCCAGATGCTGGGATAAGTACTTTGTGAATGTTATCATAGTTAGTCATGATCACAAACTAATAAAGAAGGGGTTATTGTCCCCACTTTATAGATGAGAAAACTGAGGTTTAATGGGATTAACTGACTTCCCCAAGGTCACACAGCTATTAAATAGCACACGGATTTTATTCTTTTTGTTATACTGCTCTGCTGTTTCTTCCAGAAGAAATTGGAAACTTTAAGTCCGAAAAAGTCTTGAAATGAAAGGTGCTAAACAAACTAACACTGAATGCGTTTATGGAACCGTCAGTCAATAAATCTAAATTAAAATGATGTTCCAATATTGAGCAATGTGAAGAATGTTCCATTTGGGAACTGCTTGGACCCCCACCTATTTCACCTATGGTGAAAGGGAAAAAAAAGGCATCATCAATATTCAAATATATAGAGTGGGAGAAATCTAACTATGCAAATTCTGAGTCAGTCTCTTTAGTCAATGTAGGATGGTCTAACCTTCCCTGCTGAGATCAAATGGCTACCTTGTTCACTTAAGCTGCAGGACGCTCTCTTTCAGATCCTACCAACTATTTAGCTTTCCTAATGAGCAAGTCCTGCATCCAAGGAAAACATCCCTGGTGTTAAGTCTGTGTGCATACCTAGCATAATAGAACCAAGCCTGAGATACTTAAGATAAGAGAATGGTTGGCCAAAGGGAGAGACATAATAAAGATAAGGGAATAGTTTCCAACCATTAAAGGAATGAATCAGGGGGATTAAATATAATTCATTGGCACTACAGCACAGTAATCCTTGACTGGCACACTGCAGGTCACGAAGCATGACAAATGCCTCTCAAATGGTCATTTTTATTTACATGCCTTTGGGCAATCTTTTTCTAAAGAGAATTTCATTTGGTTTAAAAACCTGTCTTAGCCAAGATGGCATCCAATTTGTCACACATGGTGGTAGAGATGACGCAAATAGCAATCAAGTATTTGAATGGGAGACAAACAAAGGGTAGGTGGTAAAAGGGGGTTTTACGTTTGTTAGATATTGAGAAATTCCCTGGGCTGTGTTACTCGATGAAACCCTTCACTCTCTCACCTTAACCCATCCCTACATTCTGTGCAGTTATGGTATTCAGAGCACGTCTTGCAGTTTTCACTGCATTTCCGGCAAAGATTTTTCTCTGTTAAAAAAAAAAGTAACAAGGTTATAAATCAATTGGTCAACTGGTTTCCATAAAAGCACATGGAGATGTTCAAATGTTTGCTAATGTACATGCTATAGTACACACGGTCTTGAGTAGAAAATTGCAGAAGCCCAGACTCACCATTTGTTTTCACGTCTCAGCAAACCAAATACAGGCAGGATTTGCACACTGAGATAAACCTTGGAGATCAGTGACCATTTTGCAGACGAGAGAACCATGACCCACTTAATTCTTAGTTGAACAGCTTATAGGCTTTTTTTCTCTTCTTTCCTTTCTCTCTCCCAAGTAAGGTTTCCTAACTTTCAACAATGAAAATTCCCTCTAATGAAGCTCAAGGCAATGGAATGGCACACCCCCATGCTCACAGTTTTTAACCAATACTCTGATAATTTGTAGTAGAAAAGGCAACTTGCTTTTAAAATTCCAAGGCTGGGGACACATTTATTTTTTGCCTTGTCTAGAGCAGCACCTTGTAGCTTACAGGTAATACTCTATAAACCAGAAAGGTATTTTATTCAATAAATATGGTGTGAATAACTCTTTCCTGTTAAAACCAAACCCATGTCTATATTGGGAAAAAAAGGTGAATTCATGATTGAGTGTCCTGTTTATTGTTCTATTGTGAAAAATGGTGATTTGGTATGCTCAGTAAGGCCTTTTGTCCTAGACAAAATTTTGCTGGAGACTTGGTACCTGGTCTGAACTACAAGTAGAAGTTATCCACGTATATAGGTCAAATTGAATGCAGCTTTGTTTATGGGTTTCTCTTCTTCTACCTGTTCTTCAAATGTTCTCCAGGATTGCACAGAGGAACACTGCTTTAACGGATCTCCAAAGGACTTGGTGGAGTGTTGGTCCCTCAGCATGAAATACGAAACCTTTTACAATTATCTGGTTTTCTTCACTGAGTCTTTGAGCATTCTACTATGGCATAAGATCTGAATGAAGTTAGAAGACTCGGATTTGCATTCTGCTTTTATCACCTCCAGGGGGCAAGTTCAGGGTCTCTGTTCTCTTTTGTTAACTGGAGAGCACATTGATGCCAACTTCTTGTCTTGAGGATTTAATGAAAGTACAGGAGGGAACTGTGTGACCTATAAAGGTCCCTACAATTGTTGGTAGTAATTATTATCAGACATGACCATAAGTGTCACCATATAGTATGTAAATGGACTCATTAAAGGAGGAAACCATAGCAAAAGGCAATTACATAAAAAGAGGGAGATGCACAGCCCACTTGGATCCACACTGCGTGGTAGCTGAAGTAATTGTTTGAACAGCCTTTCTTAATTATCCACCTCCCAGGTTTTGGAAAAAGAACAAACTCTCTCAATTATCTTGATCCTGTCATACAACATTCCAGAACTGAATTTCTTTTCCAAGGCTTGGCCTTCTTGTTATTTTTTAGGACTCACGCATATTTCTGTGGATGCCTTACCTTCCCCTTTCCTCCCAGTTTTTCCTTTCTCCCTTAAGTTGAAATAGTAACTCACGTTCCAAATTTTGGGGCAAATTAAAACCTACATGGGAATCTCTAACCCTGTGCTAAAAAGGGTAAGTTAAGAGACCCCATCTGCCTTCATGGAGAAATGTTGCCTTTGAATCAACTGAGAATTTCATTTCTTAAAAAGCAAGAGTACCCATTCCAGAATTCTTGCCTGATTTTTTTTAAACAACTCTTGTTCTTTTAAACTTGAGTTTTCTTCTTTCTTAGACTGCGTAGAAGCGTGAAATTTTAGTGTCATCATTTACCATGGTGTGCTACCCTTTCAAAGACAAATTATCCAGAACTCGGAAATAAAGCAAAAGATGGCTGCATGTCTTTTCAGCTTTGTGCTGGAACACTGTCCAACAGGCCCATCCAAGGATTATTTAATTCTGTAGGGGAATGTGCCATTGTGTGTTTACTAACGATGGTTGATTAGGGCCCAAACTGTTAATGTACAGATTTTTGTTTGGTTGTTGCAAATGATTTTTATCTATTAGAAAAAATAATTCCCCAGATTCTAGTTGCATTACCATGTGGGAAATTAATTTTTTGTTTCTAATTCAGCAAACCAATTTCATTCTGCCTTTCCTGTGGATCTGATGGTGCCTGATCATCTTTGAAGCCGTTTACAGGTTTCCTCATTAATGGATTAAATAAATCTTTGACGTGTTCATTATACATTCACATGAGAGTTGTGGGTTTTATTGTTTTTTTAAGCTTTTTAAAAATTATACCATCCATGCCTGGCTCCTATTTGGTTGGTATGCAGAAAAGAGCAGGCCTTACTTGCCTATGGCTGGTGTCTGAGGATTTGGATTTCAGGAGCATTCCCACTATCCTAACTGATAAGAAATGCTCATCGTGCCTAAACTGTTGGTATAAACAATGTGATTTATGCTGACCACCTGCTACCGTATTCTGGGAGTCTAGAATTTTGGGACATGCTAGGCAGAGGGTGCCTAAATGACCAGCCCCTGTAAAAACCTTAGACACTGAGTTTCTAGACATTTCATGTGTGTTCTGACAAATTGTTGCTGGGGAATTCAGCATGTTTACTGGGAGAGGACTCTTAGAAACTTATGCGTAGTTTCCTCTGGAGTTTGCCTGATGTCCTTTCCCCTTTGCTGATTTTCCTTTCTGTATTTTTGTTTTAATAAATCTTGGCTAAGCATACCAGTATATGCTGAGTCCTGTGAGACCTCACAGAGAGCCATCAAACCTGGAGGTGCTCTTGAAACTTCCCCACCTCCCCACCCCCCACAATTAGACATAGGCATTTTTGCATAAAGCTTCTTAACTGTTCTCTTAGAAAACCACCAAAGAGCTGGATTCTGTTTGAGATTAAGCAGAGCCTAGACATCACTTAAATGAAAACCCCACATTTTCTATCTCAAACCCAAACATCTGCCATCAGCTCACCGGTGTCCTGATAATATCCTTCAGGGCAGTGAGTAACACAGCTGTTGGTTCCTTCATTCAGGAAGTAGCCATATTTACAGGACAGGCACTGGTCGCTGTGGCTGCCAAAGCACGACTCACAGTTGGGGCCGCACTTTCGGCATCGTTTCTTGTCGGCATGGTAGTGGCCAGTGGGACAGCTGGGGACACAGATCCTGTATTGTGGGATGACAAGAAGGGCAGCGTGACCAGAATTCCTTGACATTCTCATGGAGCTGCCATGCACGTAGCTGTCCTCAGTCTCAAAATTGCTCTTAAACCAGGCTGATAGCCCCAGATCCAGAGGGCCAAGTTTTGTTTGTGAACACTTTTCTCACCTGCAGGGTATGGAAGCAGCCACTTTGTCATGCATCATTAAGAGCACCAAGCATGGCCATTCTTGGTCCCAGTCATTCCCTAGTTTAGTTCCAGCTCCCGAGAAGGGGACGATGGTTAGTTAGTAGGTGAGACTCAAGAGGAAATCTGGGGTGGTGAATTGGAGGGAAAATATGTGCTCACCTGAATTTTATGTAAAAAATTCTTATAAGGGGTTATTCCTATTTTTTTGGTGTGTTTTTTGCCATATGGCTCCTGTGTCTACAGATGGTGGTGGTGGTGGTGGCTGTTTGCTAGTGGCCAAATTTATATAAATCCATTTAAATTTATGTTGCTTATGAGAAATCATTTTATTATCTCTTTTGTTGGCCCATCATTGAAGGGAAGAGGTTCCAGCTTAACTTAGTTATTTAATCCACAAATATATACCACTTATCAATTAAATGCCAGACATCTTACGAGGTGCAGGAGGTAACAAAGGTGCTGAGACAAAGGTCCTTCCTTTAAGGAATTTAAATCCTAGCTTGGACTTAAACTTGAATTTGAACATTTCTGGGCTTATGTGGGTCACTTGCGCATGGATTCAGCACAAGTGAGCTCTCCACTGTGAGTTTCTACTTGAAGGAGAAGGGAGAAGGTGAGCAAAGCCAGAGGGGGATGGGTGGAGAGCAGGATCTAGAAGAGGGCATTCCCATTCTTGATCCTGTCCTTTGGACGCACATCTGTGTCTGCAGATCTGCCTCTGTCCCCAGAGTGGAACACTGAGAACCGACATGGGTCACCCTTTGTCACAACAAGGGCTTGCACACTGGGGAATGTGGGAAAGCCGCAGTTTCCCAGCAGCAGTGGGAAAGCATGCCCATGCCCTGGTATGCTCATGAAGCACCAAGTTTAGCAAGGGAAGGGCAAGTGAAGATGTGGCATCAAGCATCAATGGGATGGAAAGATTTGGAGGGCAAGCAGACCAGACATGCGCCTAGCCTATCCCTCCATGCCTCCTCCATAATGTGAGAATAAACATTTGCAGTTTCATAGCAAATGTGCATGCTTTGTGTTTTGCAATCTCGGCATAGTTTTCATCATTTTGAATTACACAGGGAGGTGGCAGGTGTGTGCAGCAGCATCTTTTCTGGGCTTTGGTTCCGGTGGAAAAACATCGTAAGACACTCCCTGAGTGAACACCACAGAAGCACTGTGGGACGCCTGGCAACCACTGTGCATGTGGCAGGGGACACGCCATGACCACTTTCTCACCTGGTGTTGTTTTTCAGCTTGTAGTAGTAGTGCAAACAGTCATTGCAGTGTTCGGGTCCTGGCCCGTCGCAGCCAACCTCACTGCACTCAGGGTCACACGGACCTTTCCAAAACAGATTGGAGTGATGTTAAAAAAAATGATATTATGCCATGTCAGATCTACCTTGAATTTGGTATAGAATAAGCTTTATTTTCTTAAGCAGTGACAGTTTCTTTGTGTTGGAGGAATGATGGCCAATGTGGCCATGAGCCCAGAGATGAACTCTGGTCTCTTTCTGGAAAACCTCACGTACCTAAGTACTGAGACTATAAATCCTAGTCATGGACTGGTCTTCAAAGCACATATGGCTGGCTGCCTCGGGGGAGATAAATATTTCAGAATTCAAATCAACAATGCCACTATAGCAAGGTGAAAAAACCAACTGCGATCAAATACGCATAATAATAAAAATGCTGGATTTACAGAAAAATGAGAAGAAAAGCTGTTGACAGAAAAGAAAAAAAAGGTTATTATTCAATGCCTGGGCCAGATTGCCTATTTCATCCAAGGTTATTAAAGCTCCTGAAAACCTCTGAGATAACTTAGCCAGAAAGAAACATCATCACGGCATCTGGCACAAGCTTATCAGCATCTAGTCTTGGATTACAAAGCAGGTATTTCAGGCACAGATAATAGATTTAAAATTCTTACCCATAGGCCAATGGGCAATCAACAAACGAAAACTACACATAAATTTTAAAATGCAAGGAAGTTTATAAAGAATTCCAGACCTGGGATGAAGTTGTCTAATCTCTCCTGCTTCATATTCTTTGGTCCAGAGCTAGAGAGAATTCAAGGTATAAAACAAACACACAATTGCCAGAAGAATGGAGCTATTTTGTGATTGATGAAAAGCTTTCTAATGACGTAGACTAGTTCTAAAAGTTTTGTTATTTGAACTATCCATATTTGGGGACATCAGAGCTCACAATCTTTAAGATCTTTCTCATTGAAAATCCATATGATTGTAACTAGCAAAATTATATTGCATAAGATATGTAAAGGGGAAACCAAGAGTACTAGAAATGCTTTTAATGAACCATACCTATTTAAATAAAAAAAACTTTAAAAACAGCCTTTTTTAGACATTTTGGGACTATGTTTTACAATTACTGAATCTTACAAGTGTAAAACCTAGAGCTCAGATGGAATGACGTATAGGAAATCTACTAGTCAAACACTCGCATTTTAGCGATGAGCAAACAGAGTTTTCAAGTGCTACAATGGCTTGCTCGAGATTATATGGCTTGTCCTAGCTGAGCTGGTCAGTGTCTGTGGGATTAGGACATGTACAACCCCTTTGACAGCTGTGCTGCATCTTACTGGCTCATCTACTGAGGAAAGCCACTTAGTGAAGCCAGCTAGTCCCCTGAATTCCAGGGTCAAGCCTGCAGGGTCACTACAGTGACAGAGATTGGCAGAGATGTGATTCCTTAAAGGATCAGTCCTCTGAAGTGTCATTAATGCCTCCTTTTTGTGCATAGGGGCAGTCACCATATCTTCATTCCCAAGAACTAGTCTTTATATCCTTCTAACTCCTGGCCTCCTACCCTTCAAATTTCTGATATTTGGCTCTCCCTGCTCTAAAACTTACGTTCTTTGTTTTCTTTTATGGCTAATTAAAATGTCTACGCTTCTTTGCCTATGAGGACCTATCATCTTTTCAAGGTGACCAGTTTTGGTCATAGTTGGCCTTGCTTTCTCAGCTTAGATTTTCCAAGGAACAAATGAAAATTCAGTACTAAGCATTCATTTAGAAAATGTACTCATTCAACATTTATCCCTCTCTTCCCCACCATTTTTATACCCATTTTGCTAGAAAGGAAGGGGTTATAATAAGATACCATTTTTTACTCAGCCCTACCCAACTCTTAGCCATCCCGTATTTTTTTTTTTTTAGCTACTGGAACTCTCAAGCAAGGAGTATGTGTGCTCAGAAGCTTAAGGCCTGGGAAGCAACCATTTGGTTTTCTAGAAATGCATATCACTTTAGGTTGATTTGAATCCTGCAACCCCTGTACTCAAATTTTGTTTCACACAGTTAATAAAGTAAATTTCTACAAGGGGACAAAAAAAAGAACATATGGCTTTAGAGAGTTGAGAGCAATATGCTCTGATTCTCTGTCTCCTGTTCAGAGGTAGTAAATCGTGTAGTAATGATGACCTTTTGATCTGAATGGAAATGAGTCATTTCAAAAACTGCAGACGAACTATATTTCTAATTAACTGCAAGTGTCATCCAACAACACGATTTATCTCTATTTTCTCTAAAGTCCTAAACTGATCACTAAGTTAAATTTCACAGCTAGTAGAACTTGGGACACTTTAGCTGTTGTCTATGGAAACGCTGGGGGAGTGGTGTCTCTGCTGCGTAAGGGTTGAAGTTCAGCCAGCTGTGAGTCTCATAGACTCTGTGATGCAACAATACAGGGATCTGGTTATGATAATGCTATCCATGCCTCTAGTCATTCTGACTTCTAAATGAAAGTAAAAAATCACAGCTCCAAAGGAAAGGAGTCATGAGTGGCCCTAAATTTTCACCAGATGATTTCCAAAATTTAAAAATACCAAAACATTTATTTTTCATATATGCCAAAAGGGCTCTGTATGACAAGCATTCAAGCTCATATTCTGTGCTGTTTATTTCATAATCTTAAACTGTCCCAGATGCAGTTTAGTCGTATGGTTGCAGGATAATAATGAGATAATTGTCTTTTTTCCTCACAAAGGCCAATATGGACATTTTGGAGATGTAATGGGGGAAAAAAACCCACAAAGATGTATGTTTGCATTTTTACACTTT
This sequence comes from Tamandua tetradactyla, assembly GCF_023851605.1. NCBI lineage: Eukaryota > Metazoa > Chordata > Mammalia > Pilosa > Myrmecophagidae > Tamandua > Tamandua tetradactyla. The sequence goes on along the minus strand of NC_135328.1, from coordinate 106,587,839 downwards.
GTTCAGGGTCTGAACATTACCAAAGTGTGAACTGGAACCAATAGCATAAAGCACACAATAATGGCTACTATTATACTCCATTTATGTTTTTGGATATGCTTGTTCTTATCAGAGAAGACGACACGGTTTGCTAGGTATAACATGAACAGTAAAACAAAACACAATCTAGCTCTGATTGGTTCAACTGGTCTTAATTACCCAAGATTATTATTAACTCTGGAACACTACTCAGAATAATAGGAACCACATGCATATTTATGATATTCTATTTAAGATGATTAATGAATTACTTTCTTTAGTATCTAGAGGAAGTATCTCAGAGAAGCACATGAAAAAATGTTCTTTCTAAAAGTACATTAAAATGTTATTACAAACAATTCTCCCTCATGAGACGCTTGGTTCATTAGGTGTTATATCACACATCAGAGGAAGGCTGAGCCCTCTCGGAAGTTTGAGCCAATACAACACGACAGGAATCGAGCATATATTGGAAAGGAGAATAAAACAAAGTGTTTGCAGTTGATATAGCTGCAATACTTAAAACTGCCCGGCAAAATCAACTCTAAAACGTGTAAATTAATGAGACAGTTAAACAAAGTGGCCAGACCACTAAGATAAATGACCAACAGCCAATAGGCTTCTACCATACCAGCATCTACTAAATTAGAAAATATGGACTATTTCCCATTAGAATAGCAGCAAGACCAAAAATACTTAGGAATAGTACTAATAAGAAAATATACAAAAGTGTGCATGGCTTTAGGGATAGAAAACACATGAATATTAGAAAATATGCAAATATATGTATGTATGCAAATATGCATACATATTTGGGAAGACAAAAAATGGAAGGAAATATATCAGAAGACAAGTTGTGGCTTATTCCTGCTGGGGGAGGGAGGGGATGCGGCGTGGATTTTCTTTCCTAAGGCTGTGTTCCTAGGGGGAGCCCGCTCACCTGCATAGTCGTCTGTGCCATAGTCATCCGTGGGGTCCTCGACTCGGCTATAGCGGACACGCTCCACTTTGGGGAACTCGTTGGTGGGTGAGTAGGGCTGCACGGAGGTGCCATAGAGGACCAAGGACCATTCTTTCAATTTACCTTGAAAAACAGAAAGGAAGCCACCACATGACCAAAAAGTCACCCCTCAGCTTGAAAACCTCTCTTATTCCTTCTTGCCTGAGAAAAAGCATCAGGAGAAGACCTGGGGGGATCACGTTCACAGGAATCATTGTACCGGATGCGCATGCACAGTTTCCACTGTTTGCATACCGAACTATGCAATAATTCACACACCGCGCATTTACTGAGCACTCACTACCAATCAGGCCGTGATTTAATCATTTTTATAGGAAAACTGAGAAATAAACATACCATAGGCGGCATCAAGGGCTGAATTTCACATGGAACGTATCTGAGAATTATGGCACTTTACCAAGGGCTTTACTTTATCAGCAAAGAAGTCATATTTGAGTTTTAACTTAATTTTTTGCCATGATCTGATTTATCATCAAATAGACAAAAATCAACTACTTTGCTTCGTTTCATTCATTTTTAAGAAGCCGTCATGATTTATATTATCCTACAGAGGACTGTGTTGTCCAACATGTTAGCCACTTGTCACAAGTGGCTATTTAAATTTAAATGAACTAAAGTGAAAAACCCAGTTCCTCAATCACACTAATCCCATTTCCAGTGTTCCATAGCCACGCATTACTGGTGGCTACTCTACCAGACAGCACAGGTCAGGATGGACAGCACACATCAGGACAAACAGCGCAGATCAGGACAGACAGCGCACATCAGGACAAACGGAGCACATCAGGACAGACAGCGCACATCAGGATGGACAGCACAGATCAGGATGGACAGCACAGATCAGGACAGACAGCGCACATCAGGACAGACAGCACAGATCAGGATGGACAGCACACATCGGAACAGATAGCGCACATCAGGACAGATAGCACACATCAGGACAAACGGAGCACATCAGGACAGACAGCGCACATCAGGACGGACAGCGCACATCAGGACAGACAGCACACATCGGAACAGACAGCGCACATCAGGACAGACAGCATACATCAGGACAGACAGCACAGATCAGGACAAACAGAGCACATCAGGACAGACAGCGCACATCAGGACAGACAGCACACATTAGGAAGGACAGCGCAGATCAGGACAGACAGCACACATCAGGACAGACAGCGCACATCAGGACAAACGGAGCACATCAGGACAGACAGCACACATCGGAACAGACAGCGCACATCAGGACAGATAGCACACATCAGGACAAATGGAGCACATCAGGACAGACAGCGCACATCAGGATGGACAGCACAGATCAGGACAGACAATACAGATCAGGACAGACAGTGCACATCAGGACAGACAGCACACATTAGGAAGGACAGCGCAGATCAGGACAGACAGCGCACATCAGGACAGACAGTGCACATCAGGACAGACGGAACACATCAGGACAGACAGCACACATCAGGACGGACAGCGCAGATCAGGACAGACAGCACACATCAGGACAGACGGAGCACATCAGGACAGACAGCACACATCAGGACGGACAGCACAGATCAGGACAGACAGTACAGATCAGGACAGACAGCATACATCAGGACAGACAGCACAGATCAGGACGGACAGCATACATCAGGACAGACAGCATACATCAGGACGGACAGCACACATCAGGACGCATAGCATATATCAGGACAGACAGCACACATCAGGACGGACAGCACACATCAGGACAGAGAGTACAGATCAGGACGTTCACAGCACTGCAGAGGTTCTACTGGTCAGGGCCACGACCGAGAGCGCTTGTCCTGTGGAGGGTGACTTGAGATGTGAGACCATTGGTCGGCATGCTCACAAGGAACATTTTGCTTTCATTTGGTCCTTGTTTACTCATTTATTTCTTAGTTTCATAAAATGAAAGTCTTTAATGCAAAAAAAGGGGAAAAAAAAGAAAAAAGAAAAGGAAGATGGCCTTCAGGCCATTAAGCTTAATAAGATTCACATCAAAAGAAATCAACCGTAAGCAGAAGTGATTAAGATGGAACCATGACAAACATGAAATATGCTGGTATGAAGGCAGGACCCTCACGAGAGGCCCCTCCCAGCCCGTGACTTAACACATAGGATCCAGGTATGGTTGGGGGCAGGGCTGTGCCACATCCAGAGAGAGGTGAATGTCCTCTGTTTTGCACATAACCATAATGAACATCACCTCGATGCCTGACGTGGTGCGCAGCGGAGGCCTAAGGTTTTGCAAGTTTTATTTCACTCAATCTTCACAACCCCACGGTGGGTGTCATTAGTCCCAATTTACAGATGAGGAAACTGAGGCACCGAAGTTGATAACTTCCCCAAGTTCACATAATTAATAAGAGGACAGACTGATATTAATACTAAGTCTGAATTCAAATTTTGTGTTCTTAAGCCACCATGAACCACTGCCTCATGTTCATTTCCAGGAGTTTAGGAATTTGACTTAACAAAAAATGAACATACTTAGTGGTACACTTATTTTTTTTTGACATCTACATTGGGCCAGTACATTGGTTTGTATGTGGTTTGCCCTCCGCTGGCTTTTCTTTGGATTCATTTGCTCATGACTATGTTTTTCAGAATCAGGTGCTATTAGTCTCCAAATTTTAAGTGGTATGTAGTAAGTAGTAGTAAGAAGTGACTGGCCACACTTGCCTCCACCTCTCCTCACCACAAAACTGATGGTCTACCCAATTGCCTTTAGGTAACAATGCAAAAGAAGAACTCATATTCCTTATGGCATCTCTCAAATGTACAAATAGGACTCATAATAGAAAGACACTAGACCATTTGATCCATCAGTTGCCCAAAAGCCTGGTTGACTTTACTTAAGAACATCTTCTATCTTAAAAGTTGGCCGCACAGAACCTCTTCTGTTGCTCAGATGTGGCCTCTCTCTTTCAGCCAATAGAATAAGCAAACTCATCGCCCTCCCCCTCTCTACATGGGACATGACTCCCAGGGGTGTGTACTTTCCTGGCAATGTGGGACAGAAATCCTAGAATGAGCTGGGACTGAGCATCAAGGGATTGAGAAAACCTTCTTTACCGAAAGGGGGGAGACAGAAATGAGACAAAATAAAGTGTCAGTGGCTGAGAGATTTCAGAGTTGAGAGGTTATCCTGGAGGTTATTCTTATGCATTATATGGATATCACCCTTTTAGTTTATGGTGTATTGGAGTGGCTAGAGAGAAGTGCCTGAAACTGTAGAGCTGTGTTCCAGTAGCCATGTTTCTTGAAGATGATTGTATAATGATATAGCTTTCACAATGTGACCGTGTGATTTTGAAAACCTTGTGTTTCATGCTCCTTTTATCCAGGGTATGACAGATAAGTAAAAAACATATTAGGATAAAAAATAAACAAATAGTAAGGGGAGATAAAGGGTAAAAATTGGGTAGACTGAAATGCTGTGGGTCAATCAGAGGGAGGGATAAGGGGTATGGGATATATGAGATTCTTTTTCTTTTCTTTTTATTTCTCTTTCTAGAGTGATGCAAACGTTCTAAACATGATCATGGTGATGAATATACAACTATGTGATGATATTGTGAGCCACTGATTGTACACCATGCATGGAATATTTGTATGTTAAGAATGCATGTGCTTGTATGTTTTTGTATCAACAAAAATTAAAAAAAAAAAGTTGGCCTCATAAGGGCTTTGGGGAGTGCTATCTCATCATTGGTTATTTCCCTTTGTGCCATTTCTGAAGTACATCATAAGCCCACTAAGGATATCCTTGTTGGGCAATTTCTCTCTTTGTTTTTTACTTATGATGTAATTTTGATTCCTTGGAATTATAAGCTCATCAAACACTGCCATATCTGGGCCATCACTGTTTCTCCCCTATCACTTTTTTTTTTTTTTTTTTTTACATTTTTTTTTTATTAATTAAAAAAAGAATTAACAAAACAATTAGAAATCATTCCAATCTACATGTACAATCAGTAATTCTTAATAACATCACATAGTTGCATATTCATCATTTCTTAGTACATTTGCATCGATTTAGAAAAAGAAATAAAAAGACAACAGAATAAGAATTAAAACAATAATAGAAAGAAAAAAAAAAAAAAACAAAAACAAAAAACCTATACCTCACATGCAGCTTCATTCAGTGTTTTAACATAATTGCATTACAATTGGGTAGTATTGTGCTGTCCATTTCTGAGTTTTTATATCCAGTCCCGTTGTACAGTCTGTATCCCTTCATCTCCAATTATCCCTTCTCTTTTTTTTTTTTTTTTAATTAACGGAAAAAAAGAAATTAACCCAACATTTAGAGATCATACCATTCTACACATGCAATCATTAATTCTTAACATCATCACATAGATGCATGATCATCATTTCTTAGTACATTTGCATTGGTTTAGAAGAACTAGCAACATAACCGAAAAAGATATAGAATGTTAATATAGAGAAAAAAATAAAAGTAATAATAGTAAAATCAAAACAAAACAACACAAAACAAAACAAAAACCTATAGCTCAGATGCAGCTTCATTCAGTGTTTTAACATGATTACTTTACAATTAGGTATTATTGTGCTGTCCATTTTTGAGTTTTTGTATCTAGTCCTGTTGCACAGTCTGTATCCCTTCAGCTTCAATTACCCATTGTCTTACCCTGTTTCTGACTCCTGCTGAACTCTGTTACCAATGACATATTTCAAGTTTATTCTCAAATGTCCGTTCACATCAGTGGGACCATACAGTATTTGTCCTTTAGTTTTTGGCTGGATTCACTCAGCATAATATTCTCTAGGTCCATCCATGTTATTACATGGTTCATAAGTTTATCTTGTCTTAAAGCTGCATAATATTCCATCGTATGTATATACCACAGTTTGTTTAGCCACTCTTCTGTTGATGGAGATTTTGGCTGTTTCCATCTCTTTGCAATTGTAAATAATGCTGCTATAAACATTGGTGTGCAAATGTCCGTTTGTGTCTTTGCCCTTAAGTCCTTTGAGTAGATACCTAGCAATGGTATTGCTGGGTCGTATGGCAATTCTATATTCAGCTTTTTGAGGAACCGCCAAACTGCCTTCCACAGTGGTTGCACCCTTTGACATTCCCACCAACAGTGGATAAGTGTGCCTCTTTCTCCGCATCCTCTCCAGCACTTGTCATTTTCTGTTTTGTTGATAATGGCCATTCTGGTGGGTGTGAGATGATATCTCATTGTGGTTTTGATTTGCATTTCTCTAATGGCCAGGGACATTGAGCATCTCTTCATGTGCCTCTTGGCCATCCGTATTTCCTCTTCTGAGAGGTGTCTGTTCAAGTCTTTTTCCCATTTTGTAATTGGGTTGGCTGTCTTTTGTTGTTGAGATGAACAATCTCTTTATAAATTCTGGATACTAGACCTTTATCTGATATATCATTTCCAAATATTGTCTCCCATTGTGAAGGCTGTCTTTCTACTTTCTTGATGAAGTTCTTTGATGCACAAAAGTGTTTAATTTTGAGGAGTTCCCATTTATTTATTTCCTTCTTCAGTGCTCTTGCTTTAGGTTTAAGGTCCATAAAACCGCCTCCAGTTGTAAGATCCATAAGATATCTCCCAACATTTTCCTCTAACTGTTTTATGGTCTTAGACCTAATGTTTAGATCTTTGATCCATTTTGAGTTAACTTTTGTATAGGGTGTGAGAGATGGGTCTTCTTTCATTCTTTTGCATATGGATATCCAGTTCTCTAGGCACCATTTATTGAAGAGACTGCTCTGTCCCAGGTGAGTTGGCTTGACTGCCTTATCAAAGATCAAATGTCCATAGATGAGAGGGTCTATATCTGAGCACTCTATTCGATTCCATTGGTCGATATATCTATCTTTATGCCAATACCATGCTGTTTTGACCACTGTGGCTTCATAATATGCCTTAAAGTCAGGCAGCGCGAGACCTCCAGCTTCGTTTTTTTTTCCTCAAGATGTTTTTAGCAATTCGGGGCACCCTGCCCTTCCAGATAAATTTGCTTATTGGTTTTTCTATTTCTGAAAAATAAGTTGTTGGGATTTTGATTGGTATTGCATTGAATCTGTAAATCAATTTAGGTAGGATTGACATCTTAACTATATTTAGTCTTCCAATCCATGAACACGGTATGCCCTTCCATCTATTTAGGTCTTCTGTGATTTCTTTTAGCAGTTTTTTGTAGTTTTCTTTATATAGGTTTTTTGTCTCTTTAGTTAAATTTATTCCTAGGTATTTTATTCTTTTAGTTGCAATTGTAAATGGGATTCGTTTCTTGATTTCCCCCTCAGCTTGTTCATTACTAGTGTATAGAAATGCTACAGAATGTTGATCTTGTAACCTGCTACTTTGCTGTACTCATTTATTAGCTCTAGTAGTTTTGTTGTGGATTTTTCCGGGTTTTCGACGTATAGTATCATATCGTCTGCAAACAGTGATAGTTTTACTTCTTCCTTTCCAATTTTGATGCCTTGTATTTCTTTTTCTTGTCTAATTGCTCTGGCTAGAACCTCCAACACAATGTTGAATAATAGTGGTGATAGTGGACATCCTTGTCTTGTTCCTGATCTTAGGGGGAAAGTTTTCAATTTTTCCCCATTGAGGATGATATTAGCTGTGGGTTTTTCATATATTCCCTCTATCATTTTAAGGAAGTTCCCTTGTATTCCTATCTTTTGAAGTGTTTTCAACAGGAAAGGATGTTGAATCTTGTCAAACGCCTTCTCTGCATCAATTGAGATGATCATGTGATTTTTCTGCTTTGATTTGTTGATATGGTGTATTACATTAATTGATTTTCTTATGTTGAACCATCCTTGCATACCTGGGATGAATCCTACTTGGTCATGATGTATAATTCTTTTAATGTGCTGTTGGATACGATTTGCTAGAATTTTATTGAGGATTTTTGCATCTGTATTCATTAGAGAGATTGGTCTGTAGTTTTCTTTTTTTGTAATATCTTTGCCTGGTTTTGGTATGAGGGTGATGTTGGCTTCATAGAATGAATTAGGTAGTTTTCCCTCCACTTCGATTTTTTTGAAGAGTTTGAAGAGAATTGGTACTAATTCTTTCTGGAACATTTGGTAGAATTCACATGTGAAGCCATCTGGTCCTGGACTTTTCTTTTTAGGAAGCTTTTGAATGACTAATTCAATTTCTTTACTTGTGATTGGTTTGTTGAGGTCATCTATGTCTTCTTGAGTCAAAGTTGGTTGTTCATGTCTTTCCAGGAACCCGTCCATTTCCTCTAAATTGTTGTATTTATTAGCGTAAAGTTGTTCATAGTATCCTGTTATTACCTCCTTTATTTCTGTGAGGTCAGTAGTTATGTCTCCTCTTCCATTTCTGATCTTATTTATTTGCATCCTCTCTCTTCTTCTTTTTGTCAATCTTGCTAAGGGCCCATCAATCTTATTGATTTTCTCATAGAACCAACTTCTGGCCTTATTGATATTCTCTATTGTTTTCATGTTTTCAATTTCATTTATTTCTGCTCTAATCTTTGTTATTTCTTTCCTTTTGCTTGCTTTGGGGTTAGCTTGCTGTTCTTTCTCCAGTTCTTCCAAATGGATAGTTAATTCCTGAATTTTTGCCTTTTCTTCTTTTCTGATATAGGCATTTAGAGCAATAAATTTCCCTCTTAGCACTGCCTTTGCTGCGTCCCATAAGTTTTGATATGTTGTGTTTTCATTTTCATTCGCCTCGAGGTATTTGCTAATTTCCCTTGCAATTTCTTCTTTGACCCAGTCGTTGTTTAGGAGTGTGTTGTTGAGCCTCCACGTATTTGTGAATTTTCTGGCACTCTGCCTATTATTGATTTCCAACATCATTCCTTTATGGTCCGAGAAAGTGTTGTGTAAGATTTCAATCTTTTTAAATTTGTTAAGACTTGCTTTGTGACCCAGCATATGGTCTATCTTTGAGAATGATCCATGAGCACTTGAGAAAAAGGTGTATCCTGCTGTTGTGGGATGTAATGTCCTATAAATGTCTATTAAGTCTAGTTCATTTATAGTAATATTCAGATTCTCTATTTCTTTGTTTATCCTCTGTCTAGATGTTCTGTCCCTTGATGAGAGTGGTGAGTTGAAGTCTCCAACTATTATGGTATATGAGTCTATTTCCCTTTTCAATGTTTGCAGTATATTCCTCACGTATTTTGGGGCATTCTGATTCGGTGCGTAAATATTTATGATTGTTATGTCTTCTTGTTTAATTGTTCCTTTTATTAGTATATAGTGTCCTTCTTTGTCTCTTTTAACTGTTTTACATTTGAAGTCTAATTTGTTGGATATTAGTATAGCCACTCCTGCTCTTTTCTGGTTGTTATTTGCATGAAATATCTTTTCCCAACCTTTCACTTTCAACCTATGTTTATCTTTGGGTCTAAGATGTGTTTCCTGTAGACAGCATATAGAAGGATCCTGTTTTTTAATCCATTCTGCCAATCTATGTCTTTTGATTGGGGAATTCAGTCCATTGACATTTAGTGTTATTACTGTTTGGATAATATTTTCCTCTAACATTTTGCCTTTTGTATTATATATATCATATCTGATTTTCCTTCTTTCTACACTCTTTTCCATATCTCTCTCTTCTGTCTTTTTGTATCTGACTCTAGTGCTCCCTTTAGTATTTCTTGCAGAGCTGGTCTCTTGGTCACAAATTCTTTCAGTGACTTTTTGTCTGAGAATGTTTTAATTTCCCCCTCATTTTTGAAGGATAATTTTGCTGGATATAGGAGTCTTGGTTGGCAGTTTTTCTCTTTTAGTATTTTATATATATCATCCCACTGTCTTCTAGCTTCCATGGTTTCTGCTGAGAAATCTACACAAAATCTTATTGGGTTTCCCTTGTATGTAATGGATTGTTTTTCTCTTGCTGCTTTCAAGATCTTCTCTTTCTCTTTGACCTCTGACATTCTAACTAGTAAGTGTCTTGGAGAATGCCTATTTGGGTCTAATCTCTTTGGGGTGCGCTGCACTTCTTGGATCTGTAATTTTAGGTCTTTCATAAGAGTTGGGAAATTTTCAGTGATAATTTCTTCCATTAGTTTTTCTCCTCCTTTTCCCTTCTCTTCTCCTTCTGGGACACCCACAACACGTATATTTGTGCGGTTCATATTGTCCTTGAGTTCCCTGATACCCTGTTCAAATTTTTCCATTCTTTTCCCTATAGTTTCTGTTTCTTTTTGGAATTCAGATGTTCCATCCTCCAAATCACTAATTCTATCTTCTGTCTCTTTAAATCTATCATTGTAGCTATCCATTATTTTTTCTATGTTTGCTACTTTATCCTTCACTTCCATAAGTTCTGCGATTTGTTTTTTCAGTTTTTCTATTTCTTCTTTATGTTCAGCCCATGTCCTCTTCATGTCCTCCCTCAATTTATCGATTTCATTTTTGAAGAGGTTTTCCATTTCTGTTCGTATATTCAGCATTAGTTGTCTCAGCTCTTGTGTCTCATTTGAGCTATTGGTTTGTTCCTTTGACTGGGCCATATTCTCAATCTTTTGAGCGTGGACAGTTATCTTCTGCTGCTGGCGTCTGGGCATTTATTCAGATTTCTCTTGGTGTTGGACCCAGCAAGGTTGTAATATTTTTCTGTGAAATCTCTGGGTTCTGTTTTTCTTATCCTGCCCAGTAGGTGGCGCTCGTGGCACCCGTTTGTCTGCAGGTCCCACCAGTAAAAGGTGCTGTGGGACCTTAAACTTTGGAAAACTCTCGCCGTCCTGGGGGTTCGCTAGCCGAAACGGCTTGAGCCGGCCCGGGGTCTGAACGCAGGGAGGGTTGCTGGTCGCCGCAGCCAGGGAAAGAGCCTGTCCGAATTTCCTAGTCGGCCCTGGGCAACAAGCGTGGCGGGAGGGCGCCAGCGGCAGCGGCCCGCCCGAGAGAGTGCACGTTCCCGGGGAGTCACGGGTTTGGAAGGGGCCCCCCCCCACCCGTCACCGTTCTCCGTGGCCTGGGGGTTTCCGATCCAATTCTCTCAGTTGGTCCGGGGGCTGCGCGTGGTGTGGGCGCCAGCCGTCTTTGTTTCAGGGGACCGCCTCTCCAATTCTCCCAGCCGGCCCGGGAAGGGGGAAGGGAGTAACTCCGGCCGCTTGCCACCCCGCCCGGTAAGGCCCGCGCGCCTCGGCGATCTCACCCGAGCTGCTTCTCTCAGCCAGCCAGCCGTTCCAGGATGGGGTACGCTGTCTTTTTTATCTCTGTTGTGGCTTTGGGCGCTTTCTGTATCGTTTCTACTCCCCTAGTAGGTGTCCTGGAGAAGAAACTAAGATCCGCGCGTCTTACTAAGCCGCCATCTTCCAGGAAGTCCCCCTATCACTTTTTTATTTGCTAAATTCTAGAGAAGAATTTCCAATTGATACAGAAACATTCCATTAAGTAATAGCTATGTAAATTCAGAATGAGTAAATCTATGCCTCTTGCTAGCATGTAAATGTAGTCTCCCTTCAGTGATTTCTTCTCCAGGATCTCTTGACATTTAAGAACTCTTCAGTAATATCTGCTGATGGATGAACTGGGAACTGGGGGCTGCCCTTCATTGAGGAGGAGTCAAGACCATGGCCTGAAAAGAGGTGGGAAGGAGAGAAGGTCCTGGAACTAACTAAGTCTGAAGGAGTGAAAGTGTCCAGAAATCTTGGGCTAGTTAATCTGAATGTTTTCATTATGAACGCTGCTGGCTGACAGACATTTGATTTCTGGAGAAAACCTTGGAGCCATTATATTTGGGCTGCTTACTGGAGGCTCTTACAAAGAGTAATTTTCCTTAAAGGTAAATGGGTGTTCTAGCTGCAGGAATGCAATGCACCAGAGACAGATTGGCTTCTCATAAAAGGGAATTTATTTTGTTCATTCTTCAGAGGAAAGGCAGCTAACTTTCAACTGAGGTTCTTATTTATGTGGGAAGGCACCGGGTGACCTCTGCTGGCCTTCTCTCCAGGCCTCTGGGTTCCAACAACTTTCCCTGGGGTGATTTCTTTCTGTATCTCCAAAGGCCTGGGCTGAGCTGCAAGTGCTGAGATGAGATATGCTGAGCTGCTTGGGCTGTGCTACGTTGAGCTCTCTCATTTAAGCACCAGCCAATTAAATCAAATATCATTCATTACAGCAGGCACGCCTCTTAGCCAACTGCAGATGTAATGAGCAACAGATGAGGTTCACGTACCATTGGCTCATGTCCACAGCCACAGAACTAGGCACATTTACCTGGCCAAGTTGACATCCAAACCTAACTACCACAATGGATAAATACTTGATTTCTGCATTTCAGTATATGCCACCTTGACCCTCCATGGTACCCCTATATATGAATGGGCAACACCTTTACGTTATGGAATATCTGGGTTAATTTATTCTGCAATCACGAGAGGGCAAGATTTGGACATCAGCTCTAAAATTTCCCACAGGCCTGGTTCTTCTGCAGATTGGACGAGCATTGAGAAAGATGCCTTTATCTAAGGCTTCCTGATACATCCACAGATGGGTGGGAAGCTGGGTTAGTTTTCAAACAGATCATTTATTATTGAGCCAAGTACTCCACAATGTACTGTCATGGGCAAAGGAGCTGCTGAAGAACACTGTTCCATCTCCTATTTGATGCCCATCTGCATTTTCCCTTATTGTATGTTATAATCGTCATATAGCACATAGAGGACAACAAGTTGAGCATGGCAACAGAGTTTGCGACTGCCTGCAAAGATCTTTGCTGACATCACAGTTTCCATGATTTACATATCAAGAAGTTCTTCTGTTTCTCTGGCTCTTGGGCTTATGCAGAGCAAAATACCATCATTCATTTTCTTTGGTAGTAACCAGTTCAGCTGTCATAGGTCAAGCTTAATGTCTTGTTACTGAAAAATTAAATTTAGAGTAGACACAGAAAAAATAAAACTATGGAAGCCTGTCTCCTTGTGAAGAGATTATGACTTCTTCACAATCATATGAATCACAGGAAAAGCACAGAATCACATGAAAAAAGATAATGCTGACATGTGAATATGAGACACTCTAGCTAAAATATACTTTACCATTTTCTTCTCCAAAGCAAGTCAAATTATAAAAAGGGCATTCTTACCTGGAGTCTTGAAGTTTCTTAGCTGAGATGGAGTATCATATACTTCCAGGATCCAGTCACCTGCGGCTCGTTCTCCCCAACAATGAATGGTCATGAACTCCCAGTTTTTAAATCCTTCCATGGAATGATCAAACAGCCTGTGAGAGATCCATAAATCATTGCTTTGTATGTTATTTAAAATCTAGTGAGGGTCATGTCAAGACCATGATCAATGATATTTGCCTCCATCAGCATATTCAACTACACAATATTGGAATTTTTCTTTATCCTGCACAGCACCAATTAATAGTTCTGTTTATATTGCTGTTCTATCAGGGAGAAATAGGCATGGTGCTGGCCATACAATGACAAATCTCGGAGAATAACCAATAAGGTATCAGGGAAACTAGGCTAAGCCTCTGTCCATAAGACTGATAGCATCAAATGTTGGTGAAGGTGTGGAGCATCTGGAAGTGCTGACAGGAATGCAAAATGGTGCAGCCACTTTGGAAAAGTTCAGTGTTTCTTAGGAAGTTAAACATACACATAGTATGATTCAACAATCCCTCTCCTGGAAATTTATTCAAGAGAAAGGGGGAACTTTTTGCAGTGAAACAACTGTTCTATATATTGACAGTGATGATGTGTGGTTATCTAACTATATAGATTTGTCCAAACTTAATGAACTAATCACATAAGGTGAATCGCACTGTACGTACATTATACCTCAGTGAAAAGACTTTGTCCACAAATCTTATCCAGTGTAGGATTCATGCTGGAAACCAGCTTAGAGCCTGCTCTTACAGCCAAGTTTTATTCAAGGATTTATATAAAACACCGGAAAAGCGAGTTTTAGTCCTCATCTTCTCCTCTTCGTCTTGCTTGATGGAAGCAGCGTAATCATAGCTTTCTTTGCTGTTAGCAACTATGCACAACCAATCACAGATTATTCTTCTTAATATTGAGATATTTCAACTACCTTTTGGGAAAAGGCACTTCCGAGGTTACAGTCTTGCTGCTTAATGGTTATGATCCCCACTGAGATTACCAGCTTTTCCATTCACTTTGATTCTTTCTTGAAGAAATGCAGCATCCATGATTTCCCATCTTCCCAGGGTGGTGCAGTCGAGGGTGTGAACCTCTTCTTTTTTTTTTTGCCCTCCCTTACCACAAACTTTTCACGGGAGCCACGGCAGCAGCAGAAGCTAAAAAAAGCTTCAATGATATTCTAAACTCTTAGCTCTCTATAATATCTCTATTGGTTGAAGAAGTTAGAATAATTTGTTTCCTGTGATGGAACCCTGATGGATACAAAATCAGAAGGAAAATAAAGAAACAGGCTCTTCATCAAGATAGAGATGTTAATAGATTATGTATAAAATTAGCACAGCAGCCAAATAGGCATATCATTTATAAAGGGATATAATGTAGATTTAACTACAGGAAGAAATATCCAAAAGACTTCCAAGACATTTTTTTCTGGGGAAGAGACATAGAGGGTAGAAAGTGAAAGATGGCACAAAAAACAGCTTTCCAGCACTTTCTTTTTAAAATTATGTGCACCTATTATTGTGACTTAATGAAAAATAAAATAAGAAAGGAAAATTTAGAGTCAGAGAGCCAGGCAAAGAAGCAAATATTTCTCTGGCACTATCTTGGGAGCAATGATTTCCAGTTACTGGGACTACTCTGTCTTCTAGTGCAAATGAATGCAAAGGTTATAGTATTTGTATGTTGATGGCTATTTAGAACATGCAAACAACTCTCCTTGCTTTGACTGCATGCTCACCAACAAACTAGCTGTTAGAATTTGACCTATGTAGGGTTTTCCATTGGAAAAAAACATGTTTTTTACAAACCAAAATAACTAGTTTAATATTGTTATACGTCTCCTTATAAATTAACACATTAGAATTCTCATTTAAAAAGTATCTTATTAATGATGAGTTTGTGGCGCCCTCTAAAATCCCAGCTGGATTCTAAAACCACAGGTTTTGGGTGGCACAATTGTAGAGGAGCTTAAAAAGTAAATGACTAACACTCAAGCAATATTCCCTAGAGAAAAGCAATACACAGGAAAGTCACCTGTTCTTGGGACCCTTGAAAGAAAGAAAAATCCAATTATTGAGCATTGTTTCCAAAGTGTCCAATGGCTATAAAGTTCAGGAAAGTTGGAGTTAAACAAAGTTCAGTGGATCTCTTTTTTGGAGGACATCACACATCTTTGGAATATGCTAATGTGTTTTGTTAATCACCATAATGAGGTTAATGGTAGGCACTGATTTTCAAAACTTACATGGACAAGATTTCAGTTTCTTTTCTTAGAACATCTGCATACTACATAATCAAGGCACCTTTGAACAGAGGGGTGTGGTGTTTCAGACGGGTGTGACTTTAGGAACGGTCACAAGCATAACAGAGCTGGTTTCACAAGTTTATGATTTGAAAGTGGACTTGACCATGAAAAAATTGATACATGCATTTACATATTTAGAGCCCTTCATTTAGAACCCAGACCAGTGAGTTTCATTGTGTGCTGGTTGGGAGAAGAGGCAAAATAAAGATGGAGGAAGAGGCGATTTTTCAAACTGCCCTTCCTGCCAGGGAGAACTGGTTAAAATATATTGACATTTAAACGTATGGAGGTGGAAGACTGTCTTAGAACAGCTGACAGTTCACAGCTCTAACCTAGGCTCTAATTCACTCAGCCCATTGTGCCATTTGAGGCTAATGAATGAAGCCATAACTTGTCGCATAATACCTCTCCAAGAGTGCTAACTTTAAAGCAGCTCCTAAACAGTCGACAGGACATTTGGCTTATTGCTTCTTATCCAAAAACTACAAAGGAGATGAGGCTGCCATCACATGAGGGACAGCCTTGTTTCCATAACTTCAGCCAATTTTTAATTACTCATGGGTCAATTATTTGCCTGCTGCATTAGCAGACCCTATTTCTCCCCTTCCACCCTTTCCTGTCCATCTTTGAAAACCATTCCATTGTAATTGATCACTTTGAAATTACATTTGGAATGAAAATTAGAGATAAACTGGATGTCAAGAAGTATCAGTAAATCAAATTCAAATAAGTGCTTCAAAACTCAGGTACAAATGGGCTTTTTCTCTCTGCTCATAGACTCTGATTTCTTCACCTTATTCATAACTGGAATGGTCATTAAAAAGTTGAAGAGAGGAATTAAAATGCACCCAACACTATTGTTACATTTGTTAGAAGAAGTGATGGGGAACTAAATAGACATCGATTGTCATTTCAACTAACTGGATATTTGCTTTTCTGACCTCATCAGTCCTTTTAAGTACAGAAAGTTTAAGCGGAGATTCTACACTTTAATTCTGATGCAATACTTAAATAATTCCCTATTTTTTTTTTAGCATTGTAAAATTAAGAAAAAGCTGTATCACCTGCATATAATGAAGAGTAACATAGCCAGGAGATCAGATTTGCATTGCAAAGAACATGCTTGTTCAAGACAATCAAATATGAAATCACTGGACACCTGCTAGGGAGATTCTAATTTGTGGTGTCTGTTTATCAACTGAGCAGTCTAATGCTCAGTCTGAGTGTCTGTGATGTGCCAACACAGCAGAAAACAGAGATGACATCATCACTATTGTGGGTAAAATGTCAGTAAAGCAGTCAGGGTGATGAAAGGGGGGTAGCATGACTCCATGCCTGTTTCCACATCTTCTAGTGAAACCCTTCTCTGTCAAAGCTGACTTTGTAATCATGTACTCAATGAAATGATGTATGCATGCAGTGACACATATTATCCAGTTATTAAAATGATGCCCTATAGCCCGAGCCCTGTGAGCAATTTTCAAATAAATTACTTTGGATGAAGCCTGGTAGAAAAGACTGCCACTAAGCATAGTACATCCTTTTCAGGAATTAACTCAGGAAATAACTCATAATTACTGTAAGCTTTTCTTTTTTTCATTTAAAGCATCTAGCCAATGCGTCAAAGCTACAACATTCTATGATGTTATGGCAACTAAGTAACAAGACACTTTATAAATAATGAAAGCTACGTGTTATCATGCAATTATTTCTAAAATTGCGAATGGAACTTAATTTCAGAATCATCCACTACTATACTCAAACAGTATTTATGTTCAACATAGAACTAGCCAATATTTTTGGAAGTTTTCTTTTTGTTTCTGGCGCCTCACCACAATTTAGAGTAGAGTTTCTAGAACACTTGGAACAGGTATTCGGCTCAATTATAATAGAATTTTTAATGTTTTAGATGTTTTGGTTTTTGTAAGGCTTATATAATTTGCTTCTGAAATGGGGTATTCAGACACAATGTTTGGTTTTCTCTTTCGAAATTTTAAGTGTCTTTAAGTAAGTTTGAGAGAGAGAGTGAGTGAGTTCTAGTGTTTGAGTGGTTTGCAACACCTGAAATGATGAGTTATGTTTTTTTTTTTTAAAAAAAACTTTGAACACCCATACCTGGGATTTTTTTCAACGAGTACTGACTCACTCCTCAACCCCAGAACACATTCTTCCTCGTGGATGTATGATGTAAGTATTTAATCTTCTTGAGGATTTATTCCATTCTATATTTGATGGTCTTTATCTAAGTATCTGTTTTATATTATGAACTCCCTTCTAGATTATGTGCACAGCCTCCAGAAGCATATCGCTCACAAGTTGTCCGATGACTCGGAAAATAACAAGAATGTGCCGGAAAAAGTTGGATGATCATTTAAGTTGGTTTGTGGACAGGCAGCTTCAGTGTCATTTGGGAACTTATTAGAAATGCAAATCAATGGACTTCTTTCCAGACCTAGAGACTCAGAATCTCTGGGGGTAGGGTCCAGCCATTTGTGTTTCACAGAATCATTCCCCAGCTGCTTTGGGAATCACTGTGCTAAGAAAGGGTCACCATTTATTAGCTGAAAGCTGTGCTACTTAAATACTTTCTATATTTTCTTCTTAATATTTGTAACAATGCTGGGAGGCAGATACTATTATAGCTATATCACAGATGAGGAAATTCATTTCTCTACAGTCAAACATAGACACCAGTGAAATCAAGACAAATCCAGCTCTCACGCCAAAGGCTGTGCCTTCTTTTGGATGAAAAAAGAGGATTTTCACGGTGAGGCTTCATCATAATGTAAAACTTTCACTGTGAAAGTCTTTTTTTTTTACTACAAGCCCCAAGTGCATTTAAATAACACATAGTCAATAGTCTGTCAAAGAACAGCTGAAGAGGGCACTGACAAAATTATTAAGGTATAAATATTGTATTTTAAGCATATTAATTATAACACTTTATAGGTTTCTTTCTTTGTTTTAGCATTTCAGACTAGAAAGGGCACCTTCTCTCTACTTAAGATTGTAATTAGAAACAGAAATATTCATCTATAATTAAATTTAAAAAGGGAGGAAAAGTTTCAGCTTCATTCAGAGGCCAAAATTCAGAACAGAGAGCCAGTACATCTAAACTAAATCTAAAATTCAGTGAGCTGGGAAGTGGGGAGACTTGGGGGTGGGGAGGGCACTTTCCATAATTCTAACAAATGCCCTTGAAGACAAAATCTGATTTTGAAGCTTTTCTTTGAAAAACTGTTACACTGGCAGAATTTGAACCTTTGAAAGCACAAAGGCTTATGCTACAGTTGCTTCTGTCTCAAAATATTTAAAAAGGACCCAAGCCCACCTAGCTTCCTCTCCATAATGCCCAACCTCCATTTCCTGCATGGAAGTAAAGCAATTGTGCTGAATACCCAGTTTGGCTTTGTGTTAGGCAGGGTGTACAAGCCAAGAAGAGGGCTGGAAGGTGGAGGCAGGGCACGAATAAAGCAAAGAGGAGGGAGTAACCATTTGTCCCTTCCAGCAAGGCTCTGTTGACCCACGGCTCCCACCATACAAATTACCAACCTGATTTACCAGAGGGGTGGGTCTGCTGGGTTACTGGGGCATGGAGCTCAAGTTGGTCTAGCCTTCTGAATGCTGGGTGCCTTCCAGGCCTCAGCACCTGCAGACGCTTGGGTGAACTGTTCTCCCTCTCACAGCTGTTCTCTGCAGGAGTCTGGGCAACTGCCTGTCCGTCAGCTGGGACAGGGAGCCACGGAGGGGTTCCAGACACCCCACACAGACTTAATGACAGTGTTTGGTCGGTCCCTACAATATTGCTGAAAACAGACTCCCAAGGAATTATCTGATGACACTGCTCGCTGAAATGTGTAGGACAGTAAGAACTTCCAGAAAGCCAGCCACACACTCTTTATTTATAGGGCCATGACCCAGTTTTTTAAAAAAAAGTTGTTTGCTTTCCACATTACTTTCCAGGTCAATTTTCTTAAAAATGTATTCCACTTTTTTGTGCAGTAAGTTTATCATCAAAGACCAACCCTTACATTTCAAAATAAGGCATGGTTTTTACATTATTAAGAGAAGTTGATGCAAAAAATTAAGTCAATAGCATTCAGTAAGAAAAGCAAGCTTGGGCCATGGTGGCTCAGCAGGCAAGAATGCTTGCCTGAGATGCCAGAGGACCCAAGTTTGATATCCGGTGCCTGCCCAAGTCAAAAAACAAAGCAAAAAAAGAAAAGCAGGCTTGCTAGATAAACATAAAGAGGATTGTAATCTGAGCACACAGACAAAATGTGGGCTTTCTTTCTTCTGTGAAATTCACATTGTATTTAGGAAATTGCAATTATTCCAAGTCAATGGCAGATAGTAATGGAGTTTCTACATTGGGTTAGGTGCCCTGACTGTGAAGTAATGCAATAAAACTCTGTCCTGGCCACTGGTTTTGAAGTCAGGGTGGTAATGCAGTGCTTTATGCTAGTATCGTGGCCATATTTTCACGATCCCCAAACTAGGACATACATTCCGATGATAGTGAAAATGAGAACAGTCTCAGATAATAAAGGATGGGTGGTCGCTGTCATCTCAGCTCTCTTTCCTGTTTTATCCTCATTATCTGTTTTACAGCGTAGAGGGGAGATGAAGCCACGCAAACCTCATGATTCTGGGTCTGAGTTGGCTCTCTGCTCCTTGACTTCTCACAGCAGCCAGTGCACAGTCTGCTGTGAGGAAACCTTATTTGAGGGGAGAAGTGGTTGCTTCAAAAGCCTTGGGGAGTTTTCCACATTGGCTGCCAGACCATTAAGCATGCAGGATTAGAAATTCCAAGTCTGGGGAATACAGTCGCATCTCATGCCGGGCAGAGAAGAAATGGGGATGAGTCTTAGCCATGACAACTTTGCATTTTCATCAGAATAATCCCTATTAGGGACTCTTTCGGTTTTAAATAATTTCAGAATTTCTATCTTTTAACTGTACATGGTTCTTTGCTTTACATTGTTCTTTGAAAGAAAGATGCGTGTCCAATAAGTAGGAACTATTTATTGTTGTTATGAATAGTTTCTGGAACGCAAACTCCTTCTAAAACTTGACCTATCCACCTTTTCTTGAGGAAAATATTGCCTTGCAGACCAACATGAAGTGCATCAGGAACAAAGTAGGGCTCACCTCCACCCCTTCTCTACTCTGCCTCTTTTCTATGCTTCTTGCACTTAGTTCTCAAGCCTGGGAATGTGCTTTGAAACATGGCCAAGGTGAGAACACACGAAGGCTCCTTGCCACTAGGTCAGAGACTGAGAAGTTTTGAGTAGAGATTTCCTCTAATAAAAATAAAGCTTCAGGATATGCCAGAAGGAAAAAAAGCCAAAAGAAACCCAGTCTCTCCTTAGCTGCCTTAGTAGGAGGATGCTCCTACTCTCAAGGATATGAACGGGGAGGCCGACCCTGGAATGTGGCCACATGGGGTTAAAAGTTTGGGACAGGGTGTGGCTGTTGTATGTTTAAAGGGTCAGCCACCCAGGACAAAGCTTCTGGGAGAGCCACAGACAAAGGAATTCATAACATCCTTCACATCTCTCAGTGCCTCCAGCTCCCTTTCTCCATTCCAATATCTCTGCCTCTTTTGACGGACTACTTATTTTCAGCACTTAGCTGGAAGAAATACAAAAGAGCAGCACTTTAAGAAAATGCTTGAGGCCAAGAAGACATAGTCTGGGTGCAAAACTTATTCCCAGGTGGCCTCGATGGGGGCCAGGGAGGTAAAATTTACGAACACCCGTCACTGAATGTCTCAAATCTGTGCTGTTTGTTTTCCCTCTCATATAAAACCATCCCACACTCTTGCACCGTGCACTTTGCAGAGAGCAAGGCAGATGTCTGCCATTTGAAGAATGCACACAAGACTGAGCCAGTGACACTGTAATCCCCCAAATGCCTGTGGTGGAATCCACAGCTCCTTTGCTGCATGAGTTTCCTCAGTGAAGTCATTTTGGGGAAAGCCAACAGTAAATACCAAAATACACAGGAAGAGCCCAGAAAGGCTGAAGAGGGGGAGTTTTCCAAGCAAGCAATAACAGCCAGAGGAATTGTTTTCTTGCTACAGGAGCAAGCTGAGGATAAGAGCTGCACACATGTAAAGCAAACCTTTGAACTTCATAGTGCTTCACTGGGGTACTCTTTCAAGTGAAAGCTAGATGAATGAATGATGGTAAAGAAAAGAAAGGAGAAAAAGGAAATAAAAGGCTTTTCCTGAACTCAGTAACAGCAGCTGGCGTGACCTTCATTAATCACATAATTGTACATCTGAAGGTCCTGCTTGCTTGGAAAGAAGCACTAGGCAGGTAGCAGCAATTACCCAGCAGGCAGCAGCTGGGGCCTCTTTGTCTTTGGAGGGAAGAGGGCAGGGGGAAGGGCCCAGTTATCTGATGCCAAAGCATCCTCACGTTCTTTGCACCTGCATACATTTACATTTATTCTGGCACAGCTGGGTTTCATGTTTAAAGCATTAAGCCCAGGTTTCCCCATGACCTAATGGAAGATGTTAGGTTTTCAGGAAGAACACAGCAAGTCTTCTAAGCACAACATTTTAGATTGTGCCCTGCTGGTCGCTGTCTTCCTAGAAATGCTATTGCTTGCTCTTCTCACTGTCCTAGAGAAGGTGAAGTTTGGGAATTCTGAAAAGCAGCTGGCATCTGTTCAGCCTCACTCTCTGTAGTACAGGCTTGGCCCTCGCAGCTTCTCTGGCAAAGAACACCACTGCCAGGCCACCCGGCAAGCATGCGGACAGGTGGACATGTATACTTATTACATAAAAGGCTGGCTTTTCATTTGAACTAAGTTTATGCTACAAATGACAAGGTTTTTGCTCCAGTTATTTGTTCCTCTTGGAGAAAAAAGTCAACCTTTTAGGCTCTTGACTGTGGCTCTGTATTTTAGAACCATAATGTGAATGAATGAAGTCTATATTTGATGTCTCCCTCTGGCCTCACTTGCTGACATTTCCCTTCTATGTTCCCAACCACGCGCAAAGCCAATAGAGCAAAAAGAAAATGTGTGCTACAACATTCTGGCCGTATCTTTTCAGCAGGATCTGGCTTGCACAAAATGAAATTACTTACCTGCTGGGCAAGTGTTTAGAGGGAACAGGGAGGAGGAGGGAAGCCGAGAAGAGAAACTGGGTGCCCTCTAGGACAACAGACTAATCAGCCAACCTTTAGAAAAGGGGTTGGCAAACCACAGCCCTCTGTAGTTTGCCCAGGCCAATCGGGCCTACTGCCTATTTTTGGAAATTAAGTTTTATTAGCACAAAATCTTGCCCATTCATTTTTATGGTCTATGGCCGCAGCAGAGTGGAGTAGTGCAAAAGGAACCACATGGTCAGCAAAGCTCCAAATGCTTACTCTCTGGCTCTATCAGAAAAAAAAATTGCCAAATCCTGCTTTAAAACAAAGCGAACCTCCTTTAACTTTGGAAAATGAGTGTTTAGGGCAAAACAATTCACTTTTAATGGGGGTATAAGGAGGGAGGAGGTCTTAGGAGTTAGGAATCTGCATTTGTTTTTAGGGGGAAGAACAAGTGGCTCTCAATTTTTCTGCAGCGTTTTTCATTACCCAACTCTCAAATGCTGTCCTTTTCATGCCTACAGACAGTAGGTAGCCTAATTCTCTCTACTTATAAGCAGTGATATCTATAACTAGCTCATCATGATAGCCAACTGCTCCCCCTCAGTTGCTTCCTAGGATAGGAGTCAAGTGCAGCTGATGCTTCTTCCTCCTAAGGACGGCTGAAGGTTGGTGTGACCCCTACACTGCTTTGCAGAGGCCATCACTCTACCTGTTGGCCAAAAGCTGGGACCTGGTTCCCGAGGGTGAGGTCAGGTAGATGGCCAGGTCTCCCCTCCTGGGGTGGGTGATGGTTATGCGCACAACGACGTGCTCCAGGTAGTTCACGTGGTGGTTGGGGTTTTTGGAGCAGCCCGAAGCTTTGTAGATGGAGCGCACGGCGCTGTTGGGGCGAATCGTCCTGCAACAGAGAGAGGGAGTCTGAGCAAACGATGACAGGGCAGAGCTCAGCCGAGTGAACACGTATCCCCGGGATGCTTTTACAGCGTAATGCAAGCAGCCAGTCCCTGCATGCTAAACGACAGCAGTGTTAGCCCCCAAATGGCTGGGCTGGGCTGCGGGGAAAATGAAAGAGAGGGGGAAAGTGGCACTAAAATCTTTTATCGGTACAGGTAGTGGATATCAATTCTGAGTGTGCACTGCTATCTCCTGGAGGGTTTGTTAAAAGACAGATTGCTGGGCCTCAGTTGCAGAGTTTTTAATTGAGTAGATCTGGGGAAGGAGCCCAAGAATGTGCATTTCTAACAGAAATCCAGGTAGTATGCTGTCAATCCGGGAAGCACACATCAAGAACCACTAATACAGGGTTATGGAGGCTCGGCAATTAGCATTACATGGGTTTAAATCCCTGGTCTACCATTTCCTTGCTCTGTATCCCACGGACACCCTCTTTCCTGTGGCCCACAGGTTCCTGTCTTCCTCTTTAGTTTTCTCCTGTGCTCCAGCCACACTGACTTCAGTCTAGAACCCGGGATAATTCAAGCTCTTTCCCACCTCAGGGACTTTGCACACACTACTCTCTGCCTTAGGTTTTTTTTTTAATTTTATTTTGGATGTTCCTCAGATGGCTGGCTATCTCTTCCTTCAAGGGGAATGTCTAAATCTCACCTCTGAGACACTCACTAACCGCACAAAGTGTGTTCCCCTCCCTATTATTCCCTACCATGTTTATTTCCAATAGTCACTTATTATAATGTATAATTATCTACTTATGATTTTTCTTTTATTTGATGCCTCCAGAAGACTGTAAGCTCATGAGGGTAGGAAGCATTTCTGACTTATTCCCTTGTGTATCCCTAACATCTAACTCAGTGCTTGATATCCACTAAGCCCTGGAAAATATAATGGCTACAGGGTAAAAGATGATATGACCCATATTTTAAAACTTTAACTTCTGTGTGAGACCAAAGGGAGAGGCATTTATTTGGTGCAAAATTTATATTTTGGGTAGCACATTACCTAATTTAACTTGTATAGTCATTTTAGTTGCACACTATAAGTGCATTGAGTCTTGAATAGGGCTTGAGATTTTGTTGGTTTGTACAGGTTAGTGTGATGCTCCAATATATCTCAGAGTACGCTGGGCAGAGAATAAAAAGTATTCGCAAAGTTCCCTTGGGGTACTTGGGAGAAAGGAGGAAATATTCAACTTCCCCATTTGGGGAATTCCTGATATTCTTGCAGTGAGGACAATAAAATCAATAGGCTGGGCCCTTGATCTTGGGGCCCACCCCTTATTCCTGCAAAGAATAGGCTAAGCCTACTTATAATTATGCCTAAGAGTCATCCCCAAGAACCTCTTTTATTGTTCAGACGTTGCCTCTCTCTCTAAGCCAAATTGGCAGGTGAATTCACTGCCCTCCCTGCTATGTGGGACATGACTCCTAGGGCTTTAAATCTTCCTGGCAACATGGGACAGGACTTCTGGAATGAACCTAGAACTGGTATCATAGACTTCAGAAAGTCTTTGTGACCAAAAGGGGGAAGAGAGAAATGAGACAAAGTTTCAGTGGCTGAGAGGTTATCTTAGAGGTTATTCTTATGCATCATATAGATATCCCTTTTCAGTTTATGGGGTATTGGAGTGTCTGGAGGGAATAATCTAAAACTATTTGCTTCAGTAGCCTTGATTCTTGAACACCTGTGACAAAGTGACGACGTGGCTGTGAAAACCTTGGGTCTGATACTCCTTTTATCCAGGGTATGGACAGATGAGTAAAAAAATAAGGTTAAAAAATAAATAACTAGTAGTGGGAGGATAAAAAGAAAAAAATGGGGTAGACTGAAAACTTATGGTCATTGAGAGAGAGGGTAAGGTGCATGGGACGTATGAGTTTTTTCTTTTTATCTCTTTTTCTGGAGTGATGCAAATGTTCTAAACATGATCACAGTGAAGAATACACAACTGTGATATATTGGAGCCACTGATTGTACATCATGTATGGAATGTATACGTGTGAAGATTTCTCAATAAAAATGTTAAATATGTATAGGGCACTGGGCATGCTGGCAATGCTGCCCAGGCCTCCCCTGCCCCCCCTTTAAAAAAAATATATACATATATAATTGCTGAACAGGTGAATGAACTGGTGAATGAAAAAATAACCCTCTGATTCTATTTCCTCTTTGTCAAATGGGAATAATATGCAAGTGATTATAAACTTAAACACAAAGTTTCTGGCACTTGCCTTGGTGCATAATAAGAGCTCAGTAAGTACTGATTAACTTTCAACTCCTTTCCTTCTTCTCTCATTCTTTGCCACAAAAGAGTAGAATGGAAAAGAAAACTTTAGTATGTTTATTTCTGCTTCTTAAATTTCTGAATAATTATAACAGCTCTAGTTATAGAGCTCACAAATCAGACTTCATAAATATTTTTCAGAGGGAGAATCTCTGAGAAGAAAGCCAAAAGTAAAATGCTAATAAACTAATAAAATACTAATAAGATGCTAAACATTTGGAAATGGATAGAAGTGACGGTAGCACGTTATTGTGAGAATAACGAACAGTACTGAATGGTGTGTGAATGTGGTGGAAAGGGGAAGTTTAGTGTTATGTATGTCACCAGAAGGAAAGCTGGAGGTTAAAACACTGGAACAAAAACACAGTGAATTTTGTGGTGGACAACGTCTGTGATTAACTGTGCAAATATCAAGGAATTCTTTCATGAACTAGAGCAGATGTATGACACTATTATAAGGAGTTCATAATAGAGGGTACGCGGGGAAAAGGTACCTATTGAAAACTATGGACTATGGTTAACAGTAATATTTTAATACTCTTACATTAACAATCACAAATGCATCACACCAACACTATGGGCCAATAATATGGGGGATAAGGAGTATGGGAGGATTAGATTTTCTTTTTCATTTTATTTCTTTTCTGGAGGAATGACACTGTTCTAAATTTGATTATGGGGCTGCATGCACAACTATGTGATGATACTGTGAAGCAGTGATTGTATACGTCAGATGGTTTCTGTGTTGCATGAATATAGCTCAGTAAAAATGGAATTAAAAATACTAATATATATAAGATGGAATTCTGGTCCTTGGATTTAGCACACAGCAGAGACCTCACACTATCATTTGACAAAGCCTGTCAACACAGCCTCTGAATTTGGGCAGCCAAAATAGGCAAACAGGCCCTAAAATCCCTAAGTGAACTGCAATCTCACTTACTGTACACTTTGTACTACGCTTTGGAGAACCACATGGTATGCATTTAAGTTTCCAGAACATAAGCCTCATTTTCTGAAGAAAACTTGCACCCTCAAATAGAAATACTGATAGCACAGAAAATTTGAGAAAGCCCATCTGTAAAGAGCTCTCCATATCCCTTTTTAAAAAATGTCTTTCTCTGAGGATCCTTGGGTTATACTAGCATGCATTTCACAGCTTAGAATCCTAGACAGTCTATTAAAATTTTATAATTACGTTAAAAAAAAAACTACACAAGTTTAAACTTCCATGGGCAAAAAGGGGTTGCTCCAAGTGCTGGCGCTGGCCTACTCTCTTTCGGGACACTGCCATGCTGTCTGCTTGCAGCAAACATTACTTGATTTGTCGGTCTGTGCTCTCCACACACACGTGCTGCTGGGGAACTGTGGTCCATTTCTCCGCCTCCATCACCATGGCTTCTGCATCCATCAGTCCGAATCCATAGAGATGGCTCACTGTGGAAGGCAAGAGGATGGTCAACTCCACCGTGCTTAGGAACAACCTACGCTGTACATGTTCCATTATAAGGTCACTCAGGAGAGACGTCAGGCACATCCCTGTGGGATCCCAACTATCTTTCAGGCAGTGTTTTGAAAAACAAACACAACAGAGCAAATAAACAAGAACAAGAAAGTTAAGACGAATGTACACTACCGATTATGTATTATTACCGATAACATGACTATTGCGTATAAATGGCTGCCATATGTTTGGGCACCATGGATGGAGAATACATGCACCATCAAATGGAAATTCCAATCAAAGAGTTTAGAAAACTCACAAAAGCCCATCTGCAATGATCTCCCCAAATCCTTTGTTAAGAAATGCCTTTCTTTTGAGGATCCTTGGGTTATAGTAGCGTGCATGTAACACTACAAGTCTACAACTTTACATTTAATCTTCCCAACAATAGTATGAGGGAGGTTAGTATAATTATTATCAGTATATGCAGAGGAGTAAACTGATGACTAGCCAAGACTGTCTAGTAAGTCAGTGGCTGAGCCAGATTCTAACCCACGTAATTTAACTCCAGACCCTCACTGTTAACCAAGGCCACTGAAGTGAGGGCATCATTGATTTTGCAAGATGAAAATAATTAATAGGTTTAAAGAGAAGTGACAGTGTAAACAACTTCTCATGGTGCACTAAGAACTTACAAGCAAGAAATAGCAATTTTCTATTAATTAGGATGAATGCCCAGAAGACATATATTATCTTTCCTGCAGCATGTAAAACATTTATTAAACTTTACGCATGGAATATTGGGAGGCCTCTAGACATTTATGCCAGCTTATCTTTGCAAGTTGTAATCTTTTACTTCTCAGCCAGAATCCTCACTGATCTAAAGCTGAATTTGACATAGCTGTTTAAGAAATTGCAATTATATACAGAAGTATTTTCATGATGATGTAGCAAGATCTACATATGCAGTTCTTTTTAAAAATACTTTAAAATCCCAGTTGAATACTTAAAACCTCTATTTTGTATTCAATTATCTCCTATCTTTATATTCACATGAACTCAGCCTTCTACTAGATTTGCTGCCTAATGCATCTTTTATTGTGGCATTGTCTTATGCAAAAATATCTATAGGTACCCATGCTTATAGATTATCCAAATACTTCGGCTTGAAATTCAAGATTTCTTAGGATGTAGACCCATCTACTGTTAAAACTGTCCTCATCACCAAAACTTTTGCTTTAGTAAGGCTACTCTTTTACAGTCCCCAACCATCTCCTGCTCTTTCTCCCTCACTACCTTTGCCCAGGCTGAGCCCTGAGTCTGGAATTCCCTTACTCATCCTCTCTGCAGAGTCAAAACCTACTCTTACATTTCTTCAACGCCTAGCTATAGTCTACCTTCTTCTTCCTGAAGTATTTATTCCCCGACCAAATAAAATAAAGTCAATAGGTGTTTACTGAAATTTGACATCAGTGACCCGTGAACTTTTCTCCTTTTTTGTTAATCTTATAACTCTAATTAGTCAATCCATTTGCCATCTTCCTGTCTGTCCATCCATTCATCCATACACCCATTGTTCTATCCAACTCATATTTATGGACCATTTTTTTTTTTATGGTCCAGACTCATTAGGCATTGAAGTTTTTATCTGTGCCACCACTTGAATGGTTAATGAGCTCTCTGTCAGTATATATCTTTTGTGCAGCTTTACAGCCTGCTTGATGGCAGGAACTGGGTCTTATAGCTCCTTGCATGTTCCATGGAATTTAGTAGCACTTGGGGTACATAGGGAAAAGGAAGTAAAGTAGGAAAGTTGTGCTGATATTCAGAAGTACTGAATTCTAGTTCTATGACTGCTGTACAACAACCACTTAATTTTTAGGAAACAGGAAAAGTATCTAATCCCTAATTTCCTTGTTTTGGGGTATTATTATCTATCCCATCACTAACATATATTATTGTATGCCAAACTGGAGAAAAATCTGGGTAAAGAACTATACTAATAGAAGAGTTCACTTTAACATCAGGTACTCAGTAGATACTGAATAAGGCTGAATAAACCTATTTTGCTAAGGTAAGGATATGTGTAGGATTTTTAATGCATGTACTTTTGCAACTTGCATTAATAATTTTTCTTGTCTAAAAAGTAACATATGGTCATTGTAAAATAATTCTGAAATCAGCCTCCCATAAAAATATAAAACTCAAACATTACCTCTTTGCAAATTGGTGACTGCTAGTGACAATTCTATATACTTAAAATTAGATACACTACTAAAAGTGAAGAAATTTGGCCTCCTTAGTTATTAAAAAGTGTCCACATAATGCTGAAGAAATGGCACATTTGCGCTTAAAGAAACCAAATCGTGGAGCACTTAGAGCTCTTTTACTAAAGTGCATGGAAATTATGTGTTCTTAATCATCATTCCATCATATTGTATACTATTTCATCATGAGCAATTCCTATTCATTGGGGAAATTGAAAATTTTTTTTTTTAACCAAAAATACTATGCTAGTCTCTATAACTCAGCTCAGTACTCAAATGTCCCTGTACTAGTGTCAAGTGATTTTAAGCCAGCATAAGTTGATCATTTTATCTCAGTTTAGGGAAATAAGACTAAAGACTTGAGTGGGAGAAGAGGAGGATGGTGGGTAGAGGTTTGGGCGTGAACAGAGGCTTGCAGGTCTTTGCAAAACTGGAATTGCTCCAGCATGGGAGCGTCTGTGCTCAAACTCAGTGCACTCCTTCCTGCTTTCCCCCTTGTCCAGTCTTATCTCCACCCCCATCCCCAATCACTGTCAGCCTAACAACCGTCAGGACACACATTAACACAAAGAGTCAGCAAATAACAACAAACACTCCATGCCTGTTAAACAACCATGTAAGTAGAAAAGCACCTTGCGTCTTTATGAGGGCCATAAATTTGCTTCCTTTCCCAAATCAATTTCTGCCGTCTAGAGACAATGTCCATTCGTGAAACATTCAAAATAGATGTTCAAAAAGAGAGGCTGACTAACTACAATTAAACCACAGACTGGCAGGTCACCTAAAAGCATTTTATATTAACATAATTAAATAAATGAGGGAAATGGGTTAGATCACTGAAAACCATTGAGTCAGTAATGGAGATTTTCAGCATTTAAAAAATCACAATCAGGATACACAACCTAAGAAAACACATGAAATACATTTTCTTCTTTATTATTATTATTTTTTGGCCGGCAATCTATCAACTCTATATATTCTGATTGGCAGTTATTTGTTTGTTTTTTTGATAAATACTAATAAGAAAATAAATAATTACATAATGAAATGTTGGACAGATAAAATCCTTCAAAGCCTGCTGTCAGTGGGGAAAATAAACATTAAATAGTTTGGAAGCAGTAATGATTTTGTATATTATATAACATTTGACACCCTAATGTGAACTATAAATTTGGAACACTGATTTTTTGGTGGCCATCTGAGTCAAGTGTGTCTCGCCCATCCCACTGGTAACATAAAGTGCTCTGAGTATCATTTCTCTCTGGAGGCAGCAGAGCGCCTGGCTTAGAGGAAACCCTCCAAAAATATCTGTGAAATGAATGAACGAACTGATGAGAAATTCTATTTAACTCACCAATGTTAGAAAGCATTTACTAGAAAATTGTAAGGGATTTTAGGAAGGCTGTTCTTTTATTACTGACCTTCATAAAGTCCTCGTTAGCATCAAAAACTACTCAAGTGTAGAGCCAATAGGATGACAGTCTCATTTAAAGAAATTATGATCATAGTAAATATACCATGGAAACAACTGTTGTGATATGGCCGCACCTTAACCAAACTATATTTAGTTACACACATTTCTCATGTCAATCTCAGAGCAAAATCTGATGCTGAAAAAAATTTTTTGATATTCAAGTGAAATCCTCTGTGTGCAAGGGCAAAATTCTACCTAAATTAGAATGCTATAAATAGAGTGAATAGGGATTCTGAGCACTTCAAATAGAATTTTCACCTCAAGGGGTTGGGGAAGTAAATGTTCAATTTAAATTTTAATATTAGTTAAGATTTAAAAATCAATATTTAGAAATATACAGAGGAAAAAAGAAATATCTATCTATCTATATGGATCTTGAAACAAAGTTATTCAAGTTTATTTTAGAACATAAATTATTTCTTGGTAGAGTGAAAAAGGACAAACTCCATTTCAATAAAAGGGGTCTAAAAACTTGCATAGCATTTTATCTGGTTCTTTAGGCAGGCGCGAGTGTTTTTACATGTTGATGTATATAAGGGAATGGAGAGCATGATGCAGCCCACAGGATGACTAACTTCAAGCAAAACTGAATCTATTCCGTCTTCAAAGCAAACAGGAAGAGCAGCAACTGAGACCTCAAGAAGAGGCTCATTTATGTAGATAAGCTCAGGAATGTGCTAGAGGCTTGAGCCAGAAGGATGGCTTCCCTTACTGGAAAAATAGGTTTTTCTCAGGGGATATATTTTCATTTTCCAATGAAACCAGAATGCTGAGAGAAGTCAATCATTAAGCATTGTTTGAAGGTAGACAGAGTCAATTTAAGCAACAGTTGTAGCTGGGAGGCCTGAAAAATTCAATTCTAAAGAAAAGATAGAAAGCTCAGCGAAAAAAAAAAAAAGAAGTTTTCGAGTACAGGAAGCCATAGCCAGAGAAATTTGTTTAACTTTTGTCTTTTAAAGGACTATCCTTACTGGAACCAGCTATTTTAAGTTTTTAAAAATATTACATTGAATGGATTTTTCATGATGGCTTTAAAATGACTATTTGTAAAGCACTCTCTATATAATAAAAGCATTGTCTGGTTAAAAAGAATTTTATGAAGTTTTTAAACCTTCTGATGTGAGTAAGGGCCTTTCTGCTACAAGCTGTTAGATGTACATGTGCAATATTATGCAGGATCCTGTGTAAAAATAAAATAAGAAAAAAACTGTTTAAGGAACCTAAAAGAAATTTAAAACTTTGCCTATAACTGAAGAAATGCAACAGACAACAATGCATGAATTCTGGATATCAAAGTACAGACAATTTCTTCCATTGAGGAAATCATTCCTTACAATGTGGGTGACTAGATACTGAGATAGTCATGTTATGTTATGGAATGGCACACAGCTCTCATATGTTTTAGTATCAATAATCTAGTCACTAGAAGGTGTACAGGTATTCTGAAACTATATATGCATGTGTTAAAACACATATAATCACCAAAATATGAAACATGCTTGATAAATTTCTATTCTTTATTAGAAAGTGTCAATTTCAGTAAAATTTACCAATATAAGTTAATAATTTATCCCATTCATTATCATATCACCCAGTTGGGTTGTAGGGCACCTAATATGTATGCAGTATTATACTGAACAGTGAGAGCTCCAAAGAAAAAGAAAATGGACTTGCATCTTTAGTCTAGGAGAGTGAGACAAGAATAACTTTTATGAATCAGCTAGGAAACAGTTAAAAGTACCAAATTGTGAAATTACTCTAAAGGTAAAACGACCGCAAAGGAGAACTGATTAAGTAAGACAATGGATGGGAAGGAATCTACCAGAGCCTGGTGTATTGTAAATGCTCAGTAAATGTTAGCTGAAATTTGGCACCATGTGAGATGATTTAAGAAGGGTAAGTGATATTTGGATTGTGTTTGGAGGCATGTGAAGGATTGAGATAGAAGAGTTGTAGGAAGAACATTCTAGGGGTCTGGATAGAGCCTCCTGGTTAAGTAATCAATCAGGTCGGTGTGTGGTTCCTTGGGGCAGGCAGGAAACCAGAGTCTCTGGAGAGGACGAGGTGTGGGAGAGGGTGGTTAGGAGGGCATGGGGATGGAGGAAATCACGGCAGGTTCTACAGGGTAAGGTCAGGCCTCCAGAGAACTCAAAGACAGCTATGACTGTCTGGTGCTGGGTTTCCTGGTCATCAATCAGGCCATTGGTATTCTCATCTACCTATAAGTAAACCACCAGAATTAAAGGTAGCTACCCAAATTCCTGCCTTGAAAGGTGGGTCTATGCAGGGGGTGGATAGAAACTCCAAAGAGTAGATCAAAATGCTGCTTGCAGCCGTTGGAGTCCTGGCACCTTTGGTTCTTTGATCCTCAATATGCTAAACCACCTGCTCTGCAATAACTGCTCTCTCGGGGGGATATGGCAGCTCCCTAACATATTAATCAAATGAAGGCCAAATGTGTGGTACAGGAGGAAGGGATGAAATGCGAGAGGGCTCGAACATTTTTGGTAAGTCACCAAGTCCCACACGCATAAGGTAAATGCTTAAGTACTGTTCTCTTTAAAGTAAAAAGAAACAGCTAAAGATGAAAATAAAATATTAAGGTTCCTGAGGATGAACAAGTCTGAAGTGATGCTTTTTGGTCCATACCAAAACATATGAGACAGATGAAAGCCAGGATGCTTCCAGAATTACCCATTTCTTCTCCTTATTCCCTTTCTCTGACACATCTTCATTACGTACCCTTTTGAATTTCACTGTGAATTGCATATAAGCCTCTTAGAGAGGGAAAATCAGAACCAGAGTTGCAGCTCTTGCTCCTGCTGCAAAGTGAAAATGCACACTCCCTTGGGTAGAAAAACAGAGCATCCTGCACCTGTATTACTCTGCAAGGCTCGTTTTAATTTTTCCCCTGCTCTTCCTAAAATATCAGGCACTAGTAACAACTCCAGCCAGATCCAAACATGCCAGCCATCATCAGCACGAGTGAGAACTTGCATGTGGAAAGTTTCCAGACACTTAACTGTCTGTGGGGTCTGCACTTCAAAGCTCCGCTTGGGATGGGGTTTGTTCAGCAGCTGTAGGTGGTCAGACAGGCTCAAATTACAGAGAATAAGTAACGACAGTTTAGGAAAACATTACCGCGTTCTTCTTTTCCTTGTATAATGCACTTCATTATATACATATATGTGTATATATGTAGATACATGTATATATGTACGTGTATATGAGATGTATAAAATACATATATATATATATATTAATTTATAGAGTTAATACAAGAAGGAATCATGCCTGCTTTTTCTTTTTTTTTTTTTAAAGAGAGAGGGAGGAAAGGAAGGAAAGACAGAGAAGGAAGGAAGGATGGAAGGAAGGAAGGGAAACATTTTCTTGTTTTATTATATTTTGTTTGTTTGTTTGTTTTTTTACATGGGCTGGGGCCGGGAATCGAACCGGGGTCCTCCGGCATGGCAGGCAAGCACTCTTGCCCGCTGAGCCACCGCGGCCCGCCCCGCCTGCTTTTTCTTAAGGGCCTCTTTCCATTTCAAAGAAAGAAGAAATGCCTAATTATTTTCTTCTCTCCTCTGGCCATTCCTCATTTATTTACTTTCAAAATGGTTATAAAAAGGAAGTGATGTGTCCCAGGTAAAGGACTAGTATTTTTTGAAAGAAGATAGGAAAAATATTCTACCAGCTTGTAGAGAGCTAGCCATAGATCCCAGGACATATCCAGATTGAACTTGTTTTAGGAAACAGATGGTCTGGACAGAGTAAGAACAACCTCAGAAGGTACTATGAGGGCTTTGGGGCAAAAGCTAATTGAAGATCAGATTGATCATAAGTTATAAAACCAAGGAAAAGAAAATAGACTTAATATTCTTTCAAGCGAGTGTACTTATACTCTCAGCAGTGGTTGCAAAAGTTTGTTTTTTTCACCCACCCACACTTCTATCCACAGATCAGCTACGGAGCCATTACATCCATGGTCGGAGGTGATGAGTGATAATCACAATGGACAGTAGCAACATAGAGGAAATTATTCCTTGCAACTGGGAATGTCATCATCTCATAGGGAAGGAAGCTAATATTTATCTTTCTAAGTCTCAAGCACTTTGTTAGGCCTTTCATGAGTATTCCTTTTAATTTATTCAAAATAATTTTTAAGCTTAAGGGACAATAATAGGGAAATTTCCATAACATTTCAGAAAAGTAAGACATAAATGGATATTGTATATTCTCTTGGCAGAAATAAGATCTCAGATGGATCTTAAAACCTTAAGTAAGATATGGACTCAGGGAACTGTAACTGCGGATAAGTAACGAGAGCAGGAATGTGGAATGGTGGCTTCTCCAAGGAAGCTATGTGGGCCTCAATTTAATCCAAAGGCAATGAACAGCCAGTGATCAAGGAAATGATTTAATTTAATTAATAGCCTAGAAATATTTATCTGGCATTGGTATATAGGTTTGACCAGAGGGCAAAAGACTGAAGCAAGGAACTGGTTAGGAGACCATGTTACTGCATAGTCCAGGCATGGGAGACCACAAGCCAAGTTGTGGAAATCCGAAGAGGCCTCTGATTTGGCAAGCAGGAAATGGTTGAATGTTCGAAGGAGTAATTTCATTTTAAAGCAGGAATTGGAAACAATATAGCAGGGAATTATAGAGGGACCGAACGGTAAGAAATAGAAGCATCTAATTCAGACTACTTGCCAGAAAGTTTTAGTTGTGAAAGGAGGGATGAAACTAAGGTAGCAGAATAATAGAAAGGTGCGCTACCACCTCCAAGATGGGGTATATAAAAAAACAGGGTCAGGCCCAACTGACAGCAAGGAAAATGACTGTGGTTGGGACCCAACGGCTAAGGGACTGGGAAGAGATGACATTTTTTTTTTCGAGAACACCTTTCACAATGGAATTTCTTATGCAAACTACACAGAACAGGACTACTTTCACAACTCTGATAAGGATGATATTTAATGAGCATCTTTCTACATGCACAGCAGAGAGGTGCATTCATTACATACTGTGGATGACTTAGATCAGTGGTTTTCAAACTTGCAGGTGCATCAAAATCACCCAGAGGACTTACTACAGCACAGACTGCACAGTCAAACC
Source organism: Tamandua tetradactyla (assembly GCF_023851605.1). Taxonomy (NCBI): domain Eukaryota; kingdom Metazoa; phylum Chordata; class Mammalia; order Pilosa; family Myrmecophagidae; genus Tamandua; species Tamandua tetradactyla. The sequence goes on along the minus strand of NC_135328.1, from coordinate 106,551,720 downwards.
GATAAAGTAGTTTTGAGTTAGGTCCTAGAATGTGCATTTCTAACAAGTTTCCAGGTGATGCTGACGCTGGTAGTTCAGGGACTACACTTTGAGAACCACTTCTTTACAGTATTAGTGTTGGCATCTCTCCTGGAATCCCAGTTGACAAAGGCTGGCTAGTTAGGCTAACACCTACAATAGGGGACCCAATCTGTAGGCCTGATTCACAAATAGCCCTTCCTTTCTTTCCACAGCACAGTATATTCTCAGGAATGGCTATACAGTACATGATGTCAATATTTTTTTCACGTGTTTTCTCCAAATATTTTTGCTTCTTTTCTAAAAATAATTTAATTCACTATCCTTCACTCTTTATATCCAGTTAAGCACAGGTTGGTCTAGGTACTTCCTTCTTTGGATGCAGATTACTTAACTTCTGTTTAAGAATTTAAGATTACTTAAATTCTGGGCATTGTTAGGATAGAGTCACTGTTTGAATGACACTCAAAATCACGGCTGCCGTACAATGTTGACATTGGAAATGCACTTAAAAATCAGAATATGTCTATATCTGTATCTATCTAGAACTATATCTAGATCCATATCTGTATCTATCTAGATCTACACCTACAACTCAACTCGAGAGTTTTTCCTACTGTCTGATTCACCCAGCAATTACTATTCTCTTCAAGATTCCCTTTATTTCTTTCAATTAAGGCACTCAAATTACTCATAATCCTCCAAAATAACCCTGTAAGATAGCAAAGGGGGAAAAGTATTTGGGGAATTATCTTCATACCACAAATGGAAATGGGAAAAATCTTTTCTCTTCAGCTTTTGCATATCAACTTCATAAAACTGTGCTCTTCTTCAAAACTCATTAAAATATCATGTGCAGAAAAAGAAATGTGGGGCTTGGAAGAAAAGTGAACATCTGGTCTAAAACACTTTCCCTTATTCCTGCTGAAAAATAACCTTCAGTCAGGGATTTTCCTTGAGTGTGAAGATATTATTAGTATGGAAAAGATCCTCTGTTTCATAGTCCTCATGCTGAGCCCAGTTTTTATTAGAGCTAACCAGGCATACACAAATGGAAGAACAGAGCTGAATGCCAAAGAACAACTTCCCATTTGTTAATATCTAGCAGTGATCGCCATACCCTTCCCGTTTTGGTCTTTCAAGGATGAGGCTGGAAATTTCACGGTGTACCATGTATCTTCAGGTATAACACCATAAAGCGAAGTCTTTGAAATTATTATTGGAAAGTGTGATAGAAATTTAATTGCTTTGCAATGCCTAAGGCTAGCAAGATGTGAACATGTGTAAAGAGTTTGAATTGAGATTCTAAAGAACAAAAATCTGGATCTATTTATTTCATGTAAGATGTATCCAGATGGATTCCACAAGCGATGGCTTCGCATGTCACTGTATCCTGCTAGATGCAGCGGCCTTAAGAAGTCATGCGCAAAACTAGGGCAAGATTGAGTTTCAGAATTTCTCTTTGAATCTCTGGATCTGGTTTACATTGTAGACTCTGGCACCAATATAAAGATCTCTCTGGATATCAAATAAGGATAGGCTACGTCACCTTTACTGAAACTATATTTACAAAAGATTTAATCCTAAGAAACTTTTTTCCTCCAGTTCAAATGGCCAGTGACCATGGCCTCAGCACAGTCACAGTAAGTTAGGGTCCTCCGGCCCTGACATAGGACTCGAAATGGAGATATAGTCCATGCTTGGGATACTGATAGTAGAGTACAAACTAACTAACATTAATGTCTTCATTTCAATAACAGACTCTCCTATTCACCACCATCATGTGTCCTTTCTTTCATAATTTAAGGCCTTATTTCTCTGTAGATAAAGCAGTTTGTTGGCACTTTAATAAGACAGCTTGATGAAAATCATAGAAAGCTACACATAAAGCCTTTTCACTATTGCTTTATGTCTATGCTCATATATCTTGCAAATGTCAATTCTTATAGGGACTCTTTACTCCAATATAAATCTACCTCTACTGGCCCAAAATGAAATAATTACACATTTAAATCCATGAAGCTTCAATCAGTTTGGGCCATGAAAAAGAGTGACTGTGAAAAGAAGATGAAAAGACTAATAGATTTGTGCTTAGTACTCACTCATGGTTCTAAAATTTTACTTCTAATTTTATCTGGATAGCTGAGAGCTGATGATACTGGAAAACTCTATCTGACTCTGGTTAATATTCAGTTACTTTGCTGATGAAAGAACAGGTTCTGTGAATGTCAAATTTGAAGCAAAGGGTAAAGATTAAAATGAATAAAGCCAATCTCTGGACGGATACCTTTTAAAAGATATTTACTCATTTAAAAATTTGGGGAGGCTCACAACAGAATCGTGAAACAGGACAGCCTATATGGGTCTTTTGTGTCAGTTAGAGAAACGTGCCTCCCTCTTCAAGGCAGAACTTACTTCCTGCAGGGAACATGGCTTGGTCAGTGCATCTCAGGTTGCATTTTAGACCCTAGTCAATTCCCTCAGTCTGGCTCCTTTGTGCAGTTAACAACCTGTCCAACTATCTTTGTCAGTCCTGTCAAGCAGTCACAGACAATTTTTTGCATTTTTAGCTATCTCCTCTGATTCTTTAGTGATAAGGTGGTCAGAATTCAGTGGGCGGGATGGGGGCAGGGAGTTAGGCCTCTAAGATCTGCAACATTAACTGTGGAACAAGGCTGGACACATACCTTCTGTCTTGGCTCTGCAGTACTTCTGAGGGTAAAACATGAAAGGAAGTAAATGATTTCCAGACAAAACCATCCTACACAGTATATTAAGAAGGCATATACATTGTCGCCTCTGGCGAGTTTAACAAAAGCAATGAAACTTTCTAAAACTATTGATGATTCTAAGTTGGCTTCATGGTAGAGAAAAAGATTATTAATACAAAACTTTAGAAAGAGAATAAGTCATTTATAATCTAAATGTTTCTGTCACTCTGCCTGCACAGCAGTCTAACTCATGATGCTAACCAAAACTATTTTACTCACTTTCTTCAAATCTCTGCGTAGTCGCACAGCAAATACAAAGACTACAATTCTACAGAAAAAAAAAATCAAATATTGGAAGGTAAGTGGTTTTCTGAAGGTCACAGTGACCAGCATCAGCCAACGAAAAGACTTTGGTCAAAGGAAATTTGTAAAGATTTCTCAAAGCACAATTTCTGGCCTGACATTTTTCAAGAAGCAATCTTGCAACCACACCCTTCGCTCTGGGTTTATTAAAGAGCCATCTCAAAAAGCATCTCTTTCTCTTCTTTAAAAAAGAAATGGATGCAGTAAAAAATGACTATATATCCCAGCCCCATAACTCTAAGAGATGATAAAAAAAATAACTGCTGAATGTCACAGCCCTTAAGGTCACAGTTCTACAACCGCACACTAACATAATATAAGATGATCATTGCAAGAGAATTTCCATCCATTTTAGCACAGCCAATTTCATATCTACAGTTCATTTTGTAGGACACATCATAGCACCAATGGATTCATACTGTCAGTTCAAGAAATAAAAACGGTTCTGATATCAAACCAGCAACTAGGATCAATCTGCTTGAAAGTCATTAGTATGATCCAGCTCAGTTTCCTAAGTCACTGCAGTGCCTCAAACTGTTTTTCAAATCAAACAAGAACTCCTAACCCAGGATTCAAGCAGTTCTGTTTTCAGTTTCTTTTAAATTACTCTCCTTATTAGGCCCGTTTGGGACTAGGCGCTTCCTCTTCTCTCTTACTTCCTCTTTGCCCTAGCTTTTACTGTAGCTTTCTCACCCACAGGCTCACCTAAAGTTACAAACCCCAATCCCCAGAAAGTGAGAACAAAGGAAAGAACATATCTGTTTAAACTAACAACTCCAGAAACTATTTCAGACAATCTTCAGTTCTCAAAGTTTTAGTAACCCTAAAATTCTCAAACACCTGCTGGCCTCTCGTTACATTTACTTATGCTTCTAATCTAGGTTATGTATAGGACATTAATGTAATTCATTATAATCACTACATTATGCTTTCTTCCAACATGAGTGAACCCGTTCAAATGCTTGTTTATTAAAATCCAGCTAGCCTTTTAGAAAAACAGAGAACACCAATAAGGAAGTTAACCATGTATCCAGAATCACCAACTAGAACTTTAAAATGTGCTTATGAGTCAAATGAGAACAATAACCCAAACCAGATAAAACAGATTACAAAGCTGAGAACAGAAGTGTTACAAAAGATGCGTGAATATAAAGTAGTGAGCCCAATATTCAAAACTGACTGTGGAGTTAGGTTCATTTCTAATGTACAGACACCATTTTAATGAGCATAGCTCTACACACATCTATCTGCTCAATTTTTATTATAGAAAAATATTATTTACACATTATTAACTGGATATACCACATTAGTATAATGCATGGCATTTGGAAAATAAATAATTTTAACTGAGTGCATAGTGAATAATTGTCCTAATTTTTTTTCATGACACTGTTTTTCTCATTCTTTTGTTTACTGAGTCAACTCCAGTTGGTAACACTCGGATTGTTCCCTCACTCCTCAGGGTATCTGCTCAAATAGAGAGGACTTTTCTGAGCAACTAATATCTTAAAAATTATCTACGCAAAGATGTGCACATGAATATACATAGTGGCTTTATTTCTAATAACTCCAAACTGGAAAGAAAACAACTTTCCATCAAAAGGTGAATGAAAATACAAAGTGTGGTATATACACACAATAAAATAATACTTAGCAATAGAAAGGAATGAACCCCTGATATACAAATCACATGGCTGAATCTCAAAAATATTACGTGGAGAGGAAGAAATCAGTATCATATAATTCTATTTATATGAAACTCTAGAAAAGACAACCTAATCTATAGCAACAGCAAGGAAATCAGTGGTTGCTTGGGCTGGGCATAATTGGGGGGGTAGGGTGGGGTAGGAATATAAGAGAACTTTTGGGGGTAATGGAAACATCTATACTTTGATTTTGGTGGGGGTTATTCCACCTATAGTTTGATGAAACTCAATTAATTAATTGACTCATCAAAATATACACTTAAAATAGTGCTTTTTATTGCATGTAAATTTATATCAATAAAGTTGATTAACAATGTATGTAGATCACCAGATATACTATTTATTTACTTAGAAAGCTGGCATTCAATCCTAGGCTGTTTGACTCTGGAAGGCTCTTAACTGTAGGCCGAATGACTTTTTTGTTTTAAATTAATACAAAACCTCAATGAAGAAAATGACTGCTGAATTTCAAAATAGTCTCTGTAGGAGAAAGAGAGAAGAGAGGTTACGTACACGTGTATGTGTGCACGTGTGGTCAATAAGATTCCTAGGCTTAGATTGTTTTTGGGAATTTTATTTTGGAAATGGATTCTGAATCCAATTATGAGTGGTTCAAAGAAAATTTTATTACTTCATAGCCACAAAACATTTTTGTCCTAAAGACAGCACTGGCTGTGGTTGATCAACCTCTGTAATCACCAGGATTAGGGCTTTATGAATTTTATCTTTGTCTAAAATATCAGTTATAGCAACAAAATATCCAGATTTGGTACCATTAAAGAGCCAAACCTATGAGCTGAAAGAAGAATTTCAGAAATACCTGGGTGTTTAGCCTCATTAGAGTTAGCAATTTGAATTTCTTCAGGTAATTACACAAAAGAGACATAAACTTTCTCCTCTGTACTGTTAAAAAATCTTACTTTATCTCACAGCTTTTATACTGTATATTAATGACTAAAGAGTAAAGAAGACATTGATAGGTTTCAATCAGTTCAGATTACTAGTTCCTATATTGAAATTAATTATAATTTCTAGAATTTAGTAGGTTGAAGTCAAGGTGACATTTAAACACCCAAACTAATCTGCAAAACAATTTAAGTATTGTTGTGTTATGAAATTTTGTGTGACAATGTATAAGTGATAATTTTACTGTAAAATCCTTAAAACATGTTATCAAGCCCACTCAAAGTAATTTAATTAATTTAACCCCCTCAAATAGCATTCAAATTCGCAACATAGCTTTGCATCTTTATCTTCAGTGTGGGAAGCATAAAACTGCTAAGTATGGAAATATACTTTTAAGGCCCCTTTTATGTTTGGTATTTCCCATTTTCAAAGCACATTTTCATTCAATTCAGCCTTTTCATGATGTTTGGTAACAGTTACTCACATTTTGCAGAAATCAAGGTACAAAAATCTTAATTGGTTTCCTTAAAGGCCACAGAAAATATCAATAACAGACTTCATACTTGAATTTAATGGTTCTTAAGATTGTGGTTAAATCACAAAATCACTCTAAACATAATCCTCTCCATTAATTAATTATATCTGGTAAAGAGATAATAGGGCAGCAGTGCAACCATTAATATTTTAATTCTATTTTGAAGATGGATTTTAAGTGTGAAACCACATGCATTTAAATCATGCTCTTTGGCATGAAATTAAAAAAAAAACAAAACAAAAATCCACAAAGACAAACCAACCTAACACTATCAGTCAGTAAGTCCAAGACCAGCATGGAGAAAAGAATAATTTTTGTTTGTGGAAAATATATTTAAACCTCGCATATTTCGTAGGCAAGAGTTCAACGTTCTGATGTGGAAATTTCGGATACAAGCCATTACATGTCTAGAAGACAAGCCATGGCCAAGTGGTAGTTGCTTCCTGGGGTTTTATATTGCTGTTCCCATGTAGACGTTTGGGTAAAACATCCCCCAGATCAAAGAATAATGGCAAAATTCCTAATGTGTGTGGTTTCACTCTTTCTGTAGATAAATAAAAAGGTAAGCATTATATGGAAAATCTCATCAAAAATCAAATCAGTGAGTTGAGGGAGGATATAAAGAAGGCAATGGGTGAGCAAAAAGAAGAAATCGAAAGTCCGAAAAAAACAAATTACAGAACTTATGGAAATGAAAGGCACAGTAGAAGAGATGAAAAAACAATAGAAACCCACAATGTTAGATGTCAAGAGGGAGAAGATAGGATTAGTGAACTGGAGGGTGGGACAGCTAAAATCCAACAAGCAAAAGTAAATACAGGGAAAGGAACAGAAAAATATGAGTAGAGATGCAAGGAATTGGGTGCCAATATGAAGCACATGAATATACATGTTTTGGGTGTTCCAGAAGGAGAAGAGAAGGGAAAAAGAGAAAGACCAATGGAGGAAATGATCACTGAAAATTTCCCAACTCTTATGAAAGACTTAAAATTACAGGTCCAAGAGAAGTACAGCATACCCCAAAGAGAATGGATACAAATAGACATATTCCAAGACACTTACTAATCAGAATGTCAGATGTCAAAGAGAAAGAGAGAATTTTGAGAGCAGCAAGAGAAAAGCAATCCATCACATCATATACAAGGGAAGCCCAATAAGACTATGCATAGATTTCTTAGCAGAAACCATGGAGGTGAGAAGACAGTGGTGTTATTGATATATTTAAGATTCTAAAAAAGATAAGTGTATATATACAATGGACAATAAATACAAAAAAGAAAGTTTTAAGTGGAAAAATATTATTAAATAAGTTTGAGCTCATGGAGCACAATGGCATGAAAAGAAATCTTGAGAAAAATCAGGTGGCATTTTCAGTCAGCCAACTGTATCAGGTAAATCAAATTTATTTACCTCCCTGTTTTTTGCATTATGTAAGAGAAAAAGTAAATGCCTTATTCCTGCGAATGGGATTAGGGCTGGAGTCAGCATCTGATTCTAATACCACTTCTGACACCAAACAGATGAATGACATTTCACTTAGACTTTTCTTCAAAAACATGATGTACAGATCACCAACTATGGTGCATTATACGTAGCTTTAATCATAGCTACCAACATCGTATCAGCATTGTGAGGTGGCAAACATGGACTATTATATGTATAGTGAAATAAAAAAATAATGTGAAACTTTACCCTTTCAAAAGGTAACACAACAGAAGTCATTTTATACACTCCAAACAACATTTCAAAACTTTTAGTTTCAATTCAACAAATGGCATGCTTAATAGTTTCAGCACTTCAATTCTTTTTAATAAGTGTTACAAACTGAAAGCAAGACAGGCAGGTATTAAATATATATTGGAACATCTTAAAATCATCAGCCCTACCAGTGGAATAAAATGAGGGCAATTAAAAGTAATAAAGGTTATTAAAAGTTAAGGCCTTGATGGCTAGGAAGTCATGTTAGACTGTCAATTGTTTTCCCCATGGTGGAAATCAGTTAGAAATTAAAAAAAAATCCAGTAGTTTAGTTATGGTCAAGGAAAGAGTCAGTGGGGGTAGGGGGAGGTTTCAGCAACATGCTGGTAGAAAAAAAGAGACTTACATAGCCTGGGAGGGCAGTGAAATGGAAGGCGTGGTAACCTCTCTCACTTAGTTGTCATTTTTGATTTTCAATGACATTTTTTTCATTCTTTCGCCTAGTAAAGATGACAGAAGGTCCTAATTTATTATCTGATGTCTATTCCTGTTCCTAGATTTAAGAGCGTTTATCTGAATACAGTCACATAATCCAAATACAAACACTTAAAAAAAAGCAAAAAAAAAAAAAACAACAAAAACCCTACAGCACTGATGTCACATGCATTCAATTATAGCTATAGATGCTTAATCAAACCCAAGATAAGAAAAGAACCAGCCTGCATAGCCTAGGCCCTTGGGGGCGGGGGGAGGGGGGAGGTGGATTTACGGTTTCCTCTGGTTAAAGCAGTAGGAAGTAGGAGCTAAATGCTTCCTGGAATGAAGGGACCCATGGCCTATAGCAGTGTGTCCAGAATTATGTCTTCAGCATGGCTGATCTCTATGGCCCACATACCCTCTATTCACAAACACAGCTCGTCAAAATACAAAATAGCCTTCTGCCACTAAGGCTAGGCTAAATTTTAGATGATGAGAGAAGTAATAGCAATCCTTCCTAACATGACTTGGCAGATTATTTAGGCATTACTCAAGGTGGGTAAAAAAGGTACAGTGTAAATTTCTGTTTCTGTATGTAAATTCTACTATGGCCAGATCATCTTAAGCAACACCATGGTTCCCCTGACATCTCCTTCCACTTTGAGCTGCATTTCAACATGTGCTGGGCTGGTGTGCTGAACGTGTTCAGGAAATATTTGTGAATAAATAAATGAAGAGACAGTATACATTAAATTCCCACACTGGGTGCAAGACCATCATTCCAACAGCTGATTCGTACATTCTAAGGAGCATGGGGGAGTATTAAAAAATAATTGAAAAGAAAAGAATAGAAAAGATTTTTTTTTATATAAGAGGAAAGGAAAGGGAGCCAGGGAGAAAAATAAAAATAGAAAAGAAAACAAGAAAAGAACAAAAAAATTTAAAAAAAGAACTAACTTAATGCCAAAGTCATCTCTTGGCATTGCTAATGTTGGTCAGTAATAAAATACTGGAATTTGGATTTTCATTCTCAAGAGACTGAAAATCGCATCCGTTATCTCATCTCAGACAAATACTTTCCTATTCTCATGCACAATGAAGGATATTCTTTGATAAGAGCGTGATATTTATTTCATTTATTTTAAGGAAACTATCTCTGGAGGAGGTTTGGGTCAAAAGGCGTCATCTGAAATTTAGTTAGGATTATTCACAAGACATGTAATATTCATTGGCCTATGCCTATTTGTTTTGAAAATGTTTTCATTATCTTATAAGAGATTATCATTATTATTTAAGGATCAGCAGGACAGAATAAATCTTAGTTCAATTAAAAGATTAAAAATTAAGGTGCCGTTAGCATAAAAATGTTGATGCACAGCTTCTATTACAGAGGTTCCCCTGGCTGTGAGCTCATCTCCCTACGGGATCATTTACAAAGTGCTACAGCAAGGAGCACACAGAGAAAGAAGTAAGTTCTCTCCACCAAGCCCTCATCAATTTGCATCTCCAGGGTAATTCCACTCTCAGGGACACACACACACACACACACACACACACACACACACACACACACACACACACACACACACACGAGTCAGCAGACAGCCACATTCTTCTAGCTTTTCAATGCCAACTTCTGCTGGAATTCGAACCAGGGAGCTGGCTGCTGCCTCAGGAGGAAGGAACACCCTGCCATTTTCCAGGTCCATAACACATGTGGGTAAGCCTGGCTCAAGCTGGCCTTGAGAGAGGCCCGTGTAGTCAAGTCCCATATGATCTGGCTCTGTTCTCTGCCCAGGATGTACTATGTATGGGGGTGTTAGAAGGAATGTAAGGACATGGTGGAAAATGGATTTGGCTGGATTTGGTGAGAGACTGTTCTTCAGGGGGTTGTTTTTTTCTGAAGTTGTTACTAAGACTATCAAGTCTGTTCATGTGCAGTCCCCCCAAAACCAAATTGTTGCAACTCTGAGCTCCTTCCACTTCACCTGGCAAGACAGAAATTCTGGCGCGGATACTCGTGTCCCCATTGCAGATAAGTACCTGCCAAACAATTTGCTACATGGCTCTCACGTATTTTAAAAAACACTTCAAAAAAAGTTAAGCTGCTCATCATTAGTGCACAAAAGCAAGCTCAGGAAAAGATAGGTATTTTGAGTTTGTTTCATGCATATATTCACTCAGGACAACTTGGGTGGGGAGAGGGTGGGCACCTGTAGACAATGCTTCAATTTGTAGGCATCATCTTCCCTTTTCTGCCAAGAAAAGCATCTTGCCATGCAACCCATGTGCCATGTGTTCCTGCTAAGTAAGACCTGCAGCAGCCTGCTGACTTCATTGTAAGTACCAGCTCTGCACAAACCTCTTCCAAGCATTAGCTATTTTTTTTTGTTCTTTCTGTTCTTATTTCATAAAAAGTCAGCCCATCTTTCTGCAGTCACAGTGATCTGCCTTCACTGCTTCCCCAAGGCACTCTGCTTCCCCTGCTAACCTCTGCCTTAATCACTTTTATTTGTGGGACACTGGGGAGGGGATGGTAATATTTAGAGTAGGGAAGAAACTAACTTAATTTTTTTTTTCTTATTATGATCATGTTTAGATGAAATGTGGGGCTTGCCATCAACAAAATACAAAACAATTCCTCTGGGAGCCCAGACTGTACAGAGTAATTCATCTATTAAAAAGCAAACTTTAATTGTTACTCTTGGCAGAAATCTCAGAGAGGACTGAAACATTATACTAAATATTGCCACGTGCAAAAGTAAAATACTATTTCCTTCTTGCCAAAAGCAGTGTACAGACCTCTTCAGACTCAGGTTGGGATCTGCCGATTTAGTCTAAATCCCCTGTTTCCTACTCTCCCAAACCAATAGAGGCTTTCAAAAGAACTGCGCTTTTATTGGAACCATTTGCTCTTTTTAGGTTGCCAAGAAAGAATAAGTAAAACTAAGACATTTGTTTGGGTTACAGTTGATTCCTTAGCTTCATGGAGGTCAATGTATTTAGTCTGTGAACCTTCCATGAAAAAGTTCACTGTAGTATTGAACTAATCAAGGTTTTGTTTTGGTCCCTACCTTCCCCCCTAGTCTCATGGATTTATGGAGCAGAAGCTGGGACCATTGGAAGCTAATGAAAATGAAACATACATACAGAAAATTACATCTTGGATTTTCTAAAACAAAGAAAATTTCAAATTTTTTGATGCCACCCATATGATTGCAGATTATAATTTTGGGATCAATTGTCTTGATTTGGGGTTCAAACAGGTCTTTAGGAATTCCAACAGGTATTCACAACTCTTTAGATTTAAAAGCTTTATTGAATAATACTGATTATATAGTTTATAACCATAGAGAGATATATTTGATTATTCTCAAAAGAGAAGGCATATTCTTTTTCTGGAAATGGAGTGAAGTCTCCAGCAAAGCTGTTAAATCAAAGAATTATTTCATGGGGCTCTAGTTTTTTTGGCATATGTTTAGGTTTTGGCTTAGCATAAGTCTATATTAAACTATTTGCAAATCGTTTTTTTTTTTTTTTTTTTTTTTTTTTGCATGGGCAAGCACCGGGAATCAAACCTGGGTTTCTGGCATGACCGGTGAGAACTCTGCCTTCTGAGCCACCATGGCCTGCCCTGCAAATCGTTTTTAAAATACACGTTTTCGGAATGAATATTTGCATATATCAGGCATAATTCATTAAAGATATATTAAGATACTATGTATGAAAGCCTAGGAATCTAATGTTATTTGGCTTCCAATATATTTAAGATGGGGAATCTAGGGCACAGAAAAATGAAATGACTTGCCCAAGATTATTCAGCAAGTTACTGCTAGACTAACCAAGCTCTCGTATTCCATTCCCTCTGCTATGAAACACTGTTTTCCATTCATAGGACTATATAATAACACTAAGGTTGTTTGAGAGTGATTTTAAGACTACAGATAGATAAAAAGTAAATGTTATTTGTAACTTAAGCTAATGTATTAAAACTTAGTCATCTGCAACTTGAGTAAATATATTAAATGTTAGGACATACTTTATATAATTATTATTTTTTGTTTAACGTATTATCTAATGACAACAAGCAAAGTAGTTCCCGCTACCAAGACAGTGTGAGTGAAAAATAATCTCTATCAGTTATGGGAAGACTATTCAGTGTTATATATACAATTACATGAAGATTACACAAGATAAAGCCTCATAAGACCTTCATAAATTCCTCAGTCTGAACTTCTATGTTGTAGAAAGTAACATCTCTTAGAATTATGCCTATTTTTCTATTTGTGGAAGCTTAAAACAAACAAAAACAAAATTTAAAGAATGCACCACCTACCAACTAATAGTGCTATACTTAAGTGAACAGGATATAACTTATCTTAAGGGAAACAATCACTATAGACGGTGAGGAATTTTTAAATATATCGTTATAAGTATCACTTGGATAATCAGCGATGGCAAATGGTAAACTAATTATAGGAATGTTATATATAGGTCAACTGTGCTTAGAAGTTGGTTGATCTTTTAAGAAATTGACCCATTATTTGAGGAATAAGGAAATCTGCCTCATACGTGCTATTTTACTTAAAAAAAATAATAATATGCTTTTTATTTACCGAAAGCTCAAGCTTGGGTATCAATACAAAACTTAAAGTTTCTTTTGAGGGGTTCTATTTCCTGCTCTCCATTTAAAATGGGGGAAAAATAAAAATATTTTGCCTGTGACAGAATATGAAAGAAGTTCTCACCCTTAAAACCAGCAGCATTGGTTTTCCAGTCATTAGCGTTCAAATGTCCTGCACGGGAAGTCCTGACAATAACATGCTGCACATCTCTCCAGGTCAGAAACGGACTGGGGAAAGACAAGGTAAGAATCATTGTACCAAAAAAAAAAAAAGATGGGGGAAGCAGAGTCACAAGCAATTCAAAAAGCAAAATCAAAATGGCAAAGTACTAAAAACAAAGGGTCAGAACTTTGGGGTTTGGGATAAATGGTCTGACAAATGTCACTTTTGTTCTCAGCATGGAGAGGTGACATGAGTCTCTGGGCAGTAGAAAATGTAACCTTAAATTGAAGAAGTCATATGATAGTATTTAGCATAACTTAGTTTTTAAAAGAGTGAGGCTTTCCAGTTTCCTCAACAAAACAGCTGCCAATGGTGGGATCTTCATCCTTTGTCTAAAAGCTTGCATCATCACTGGGAGATTAGAGCACGCTAAAGTCAAAATGGAACCCCTCTGGAACATTTGTGTTCATTTGTATAGTGAAGCAATTGATTTGTAATTTACCAAAGACTATTGTTTAGCCTTCTGCCTGAATATGGGGGATACAGAAAAAGCCTCACCTGAAACCAAGTCCCTGTTTTAAAGCACAGATGGCTATGGAAGTATCCTTTAATTAAAATAGGTAGCTATTAAGTTAGTAAAATATCAATTTATTACGACTTGCTGGCATTGAAGAACAAAAACAAATGCTGAAAAGGAGATACAGTCACTGGAAACTGCTAATCACAAACACACAGAACACAAATCCAGGTACATAGACTGTTTTTTGTTCTCTTTTAAAGAATATGTATACATGGTATTTAGTAGAAGCACTGCATGCATGAAATTCTAAATTAAGATACTTATTCAATTCAGTGTCGAATGTGAACTATGGCAATCTTTAACTTGACTAAGAAATCTGGTACTTATTATATAGCTTGCGTTTTTTTTTTTTCCCCTTTATTTCTCATCTGTCACCTCACTTTAGAAGTATTGGCAAAGGATGGGTTAAACATTTGGAGGAGAAAGTTGTTCCCTACCTACCTGGACTTGCACCCTCATAAATGTATGAAGCTAGGCATAGATATATTCCAGGCATAGGGAAATCTAAAACCTTAATTGTAGTTAATTCGTTTTTTTTTTTTGATGGAGCTTGTACCTTGCTTTACCTTACACTACATTTTTACCATCACACTCACCACATACTTGTTTTTGAGGGTGGCCTAATAATAGGAGGCTAGCAATCAGATCTGGCTCCTCCATTTTCTACCTATGTGCCATCTCCTTCTCACAGCCTCAGTTTCTCCACTTAGCATATGCATGCGAATACCTATTGGGCTGTGCAATATAATGAGTTAAGGTAATGCGAAGTACCCTCGTGCATGGCACATAATAAGTGATTAAGAAGTGGCAGATATTACAACATTTTGATAAATTATCAGTTGCAGCTCTTTGGCAGCTTGAATATGAAGGAGACGAGGAGAGAAGAAAAGTACTAAAAAGTTCTGATACCTTTGTGTTCAGCAGAGTTAGCGCTGCTATTTTCAAAGTTTTCAGAGGGGTAAGACTGGACCTAGACTATTGCGAAAAGTTGCTTTCACAAAAAGATCTCTAGCATAATTCCAATCCAAATATAAGAAATTAAAAAATACGTGAGCAATGATGCCAGAATTATAGCAAGATTTGGCCCTTTACTGATTGATAATTATTGAATTCATGTGACAATTCAGTATACTCAAGGCACTAATGTCAGGAAAATTAGGCAATGAATCAAGGGGTGACAATCTTCAGAGGCTGTTCTAGCTGTGCCTGTGAGGTGGTGTGAACGACCTTTCTCCTTCCCACTCTAGTTATTTGGGTGAGACGCAAGAGCAACAGCAAACAAAGTTCGGTCCAGGAAGACACCCTAGTCCCTTGTTTATGGTAGAGCCGACTCCTCTCAAATGAACAAACACATTTTAAAATTTTTCCTTGAGTAAATAGCAAGATACTAAAACATGCATTTGGATCTGATAAACCCAGTGTTTTAAAAAATAACGTCTAACATATAGTTAAAAGTTTCACATCTTAAAATCTTACCCTTTAGGGAAAAGAGGAAAAGAAACACGTTTCTCATGTTACCTGTCACCAAAGCAAGATTCCTTCAGAAATATCAAGTATGGGGATCTGACTCCTGGGGATATGGATTTCCCACCATTAAAATAAAATTAATAACAGAACAGGGAACATTTATCATGTACCTTAGGCAGCTGAATTCAGGCACAGTCAGGAAACCTGCATTCAAACCTGCAATAAGTAACTTGCTCTCAATGCTGAATTGCAAAAACTAGTTCTTGGAGTGCGTGTAATTAGAAGGAAGAAATTATCTTCAGGAAATTGGAACTATCCCAGGAAAGGAGGCATTCACATCATCTTACTCTGACATTTTATAATCCCCAACTTTGAACTGGATTTAATTTCAAAATTGCCTGGCTTACACCCAAAGAAAGTGAGGAAAAATTACAGCCATGGGTCAGTTTTCATTGGTACTATTTTTTAGTTGTTGCTAGTTTTTGAGAGCCCTTGTATTTATGGAAAAGTTTGATTCATACTTTTCTTCCTATTTGTATTTATGCTCCCAGGGTTGACGTCGAAGTGAAGACTAAGGAAAACTGTCAAAGATATGGTAAACCATGTATAGACAGGAAGCAGAAAGGAAGGTTGAGCGTGCTTTGCTGGGAATTCCACAGACACAGCAGCAATGTAAGACCCCTAAAACTTTTCCCTTCTGCCAAATACCACTGGGCCGTGCTCCACTGGCCTTTGCAAACCAGGACCCTTCTCACCTCCAAGAACAGGAGACAGAGCATCAAGAGCTTTGGAGTAAGGAACAATGGAGAAACCAAAAATCTACCTGACCTCAAGAGAAAGAACAATTTCAACACTGAGCCTGGTGTTTGCCTCTAAATATGCTACAATCAAGTGCACCACAGAATCCTCACGATTCTTCCTTGAATTGTAGTAATTATCCTTAAATCACACCATCACTTAAAAGGGTAACTTTTATAAACGTCTGCAAAGACCTGGCTAGCAATCTATGACCCTTCAACACGAAAAAAGGAAAGTGATTTTCTGGGTTGTCCTATATGCGCAATCTTTTCCTGTAATATTAACCAATATTTAGTGAGCACTTGTTTGTGCTGATGCGGTATATTTTACTTCCATTATCATTAAGTAATTTTGAAAATCATATACTGTAGGTAATAGCGTTATTCCTATTTCACAGATGACAAAACTGAGGCTTTGAGTTATATATGATAACTCAAGTCCCCAGAGGTAGTAGGTGGCCGAGTTGGAATTCAAACTAGCCAGACTTGACTGCAGAACCCATGCTGTGAACCCACCATGTAATGTTCTCTCCATGTGGATCCACAAAGATGAAGCACAGACACACGTACATTGTTGTAAGGCAGTTCTTTAACAATTGGATCAGGGAGTCAAGCATGGTGTATAAAAGCTATTTTTCCTTAGTCTTTATATACACACTGACTCAACTCGGTTCATTTTTGTTTAACACAGATTTCAGAAGACTCCTGAGTTTTGTTAGTCTATTTTCTTCTGGGTTTTAACTCTGTCTAAGGTAAACAAAAAGATGTAACAACAGGAAAATCACGCTATTAAAAAAAATGATATTTTTCACTATGTCATCACATTACTACATTATAATATGACTGTACTGCTTCATAACACTGTTACTGTGAATTTTCACATTGCCTGAATATGGTCACATTCTGATGGAGTTTACAGCCTGGTTAGGCAAATCTCCTCCAGTCTGAACCTCACCCCAAACACTTCTAGTTTCCAGCTGTAAAAACAGAATAATTGACACTGTCATTACCTGGTATTCATATTATATTTTTGCTCTGAGTAGTTTAAAGTATTCCATGGGCCCAAAACTAGGTTTAGAAGAAGTAGGACATATCCCAAGGGATACATTTTGTATATTGCTTCTTCCTGGGTTTCTACTACAACTGTTACAGCTTCAGCTAAAAAAATACAAGTAAAAATAAAAAACAAAAGTCTCACCTCACTTTTCCCAGATAATTCTGCAGATGTGTGTTTGCAAATAATTCTGCAGATGTACTTGGTGGTCATAAAAACAAGGACCAATTTTAAATCTTGGGTGATTGACTGACCCGGACGTATTCAAGAGAAAATGAACTATCTTTCCCCCACCCCCTATCCCCAAAAAGGCCTATCATCATGGGATCTTGAAAAGAGGACAATGGACACACATTTTATTACAGAATGAGAATTTATCAATAAAAGCAATTCCAGATAATGAAAACTGCCTCCTTTAAATCTTCTTTAAATAAGAGTGATTCTATCTAATCCAATGATGAGAGGTCACGTGGACCAGACCAAGGAGGAAATTGCATGACCAATCAGCAACCCGACAAATATCCAACTGGCTAAATATTCAACAACAGGCCAAAACAAAACAAGCCCCCTTTTATGTTCTTTAAGAATGTATGAAATAGACATAGGGACAAGTAGCCAGAAAATTAATGTCACTGTACTGATGCTAAGGAAAAAAAACCCCAGCAGTGATAGCAAAGGATTCATTGTGAGCTGTAACATCAACAATGAGGCAAAATGTTTAAAGCCTGCAGAGATTGGTAAAAACATAACTGACTGCAGCCAGTGCATGCAAATGACGGTTCAAGAATAAAATACAGACCATCCAACAAAGGAAACCAATCTTCTTTTGCCAGGTATTGAAGCACCAGAAAGGATCACCAGAATGTCAGTTCCACTGTGAGCAGGAGTATAACGCAAATGGGGTGGCTTTGTTTGTTTTGTTTTGTGCTCTACATTAATTCCAAAGTTCCAGGCCTAAAATTGGGTTCCAATAACAGAAAGCACAATTAATAATATCTCCAAATTTAAATTCAAATAAAAAAATTCAACTTGTATTGCTAGCACATGGATACTCATTTATGAGCCATTCACAACTAAACTAAAATGAGAATGAGAAAAAATAAAAGAAAACAAAATTGATTCACAGCTACCCAAGTAACATTTTAATTTCACTCTCTTGTGAAACCACTGATTCCCTAACTTTTGTCTAACAAAAGGTAAAGAAATTTTGTTTTCAAATACACTTGAGGAAAGATAACCCCTAATATATATAAAAAAATTCGATCATGTTAATTGCAATGCCTTTTTTTAAAAATAAATCCTGGATTCTCACCACAGATATTTGTTATTATGCCTAAGAGATTTCTGCTGCCTTAATCAACACTGATATTTTGTTTACAAGCTCAACAATTGATATTTTGTTTACAAGCTCAATAATCACGTCCTTGAAATACTTTGCTAAATAAAGAACGAAACTTGAGGAATGGGCAGATGGAGGCTCACTAATATGAGATCATGTGGATTTGAAATCAACTCACAATAACGAAGCTTTCCAGGGCTCTCTTTGTCCATGCCATGCCCTCCTACAACACTATGCTGAGACTGTACATTCTAAAGGTCTCTCTTTAGTCAGTCCACAACCTGGAATCTCGGTCTGCCCTTGAATTTTTGTTGCCAGGTTTAAATCTTCCGCAGTAAACAAATGTGATAGAACCTGAGTTTCCTCTCAAAACTTATTCCCTGAAAGACTGTGGGAGACCAAAATCTCCGAAACTGAAGTACAAGGTTGACTTCCCCTTTTCATCTCATTTTTTAAGCCACACTGGCATTTGGCATAAATAAATAATGCAATTCTGGGCTACATGACCTGATTCTGCGGGAAGACATTGCCACTCCCGCTACTTCTACTATTCATTAAGTCTGGTCTCAGAAGAATAGTAAACACATTCTCTAATCGCATCCGAACGGTGTAAACTATACTTTGGAGTCAGGAAGACCTGGAGGTTAAATCATGATGTGCTACTTAATAGTTCTGTGACAACAGATAATTTACTCAGCCTCCTGGACTTGTTTTCCTCAATTGTAACATGGAGGTGCAGACATTTACTCTGCAGGTTGTTTGCGAAATTTGATGTAACAAATACACATGAACCTGGCATATCAAAAGAATTCAGATGGACCATGGTAACTGAGAAATTAGGATTTAAGGAATGATTGTGGTGGCTGAATCATTATATAGATATTTGTTTTTGCTTTCTAGTGTATTGGAGTAGACAGAGGGAAATACCTGATATCTTTGAACTGTGACCCAACTGCCTTGATCTCTGATAATGATTGGATAGCCTTTATCTTGTGTCTTTGAGATTGTAAAACCTTGTGCCTGACCCTCAACTGTACCTATTTTATCCCGTTTTTCAACTTTGGCACCTTATGATCACTAAAGATAGCCTCTAATGTTTATTAATGAAGGGCCTTGGGCCAGCCCAGAACTAATCCCCCCAATTCCAGAGCTACCTTGATAACAGAAGCTGTGGATCTAACCAAAATGGGCCCACCTGACATGCAGAGTAGCTTAGACTTTAACCTATAAGTCACCTATACCTCATTAAAATACTAAGATTCACACCCATCATCATATTAAGGCCACGCACGGTTTTCTTATATACATTCTGTGACTAAGCATGTAATCAATCTGTTGTGCATGCTCAATAATTAAATCTCTTCTAATTACACCATCTGGGGCCATCATGCTCATTATTCTAAAACTTCCATTCTTTTAATGCTATAAAACTATCAGAAGTGTTGCAGTTAGGGGAGACAGCTTGGGCCAACAGGCCATCAGCTCTTCTTCACACCAAGCAATAAACTCTCTCTTTGAAATAAACCCTGGTGTCTCAGGAACTGGACATTTGAGCACATTGGGTAAAAGAATCCACTGCCTTTGTCTGGTAACACCACTTTCTGAAATTCACTAGCATTGACATCACCATTCCATTAAGCTAAGTTTTCTTTGATGTTCTTTGATTTTAATAATATAATTTTTAGTTCTATAACCGATGAGCAAAATAACATTACCAGCACTTTAGTATATTTCTGCTTAGTGAAATAACAATGCTACTAAGATCTGTCAAAAGATCTGGATTTAACAAACCACTGGGGTAGGTGGCAAGGTGACTTGGGGGCTTGAAGGGGATGTGTTGTGTACCGGTGTATGAATCTTTTGAAACCACTGAAATTGTAACAAATCCTTTCCCTCTATTTGTAGGAAGTTCTGTATTGATAATTAGTCACTGATATCATGTAGAGGGTGAAATATTATTTGGTTTGTTACTAGAGTGCCAAATATTGGAATGTGGGCCGCAAGTACAGTTATTTGCCTAACTCAACTGCCAGAATGAAGTGCTGTTGATCCTTTTCTACACAGGGCAGGCATTTGCAGGGTCCTCACATCAAAATCGAGCAGGTATACCTACGACGGGTGACAAAAATAGTTGGCAGTATCTGTTATTCTTATCATCTTAAATTACTTTACAGCCTTTTCTCCCATCATTTTTTTTTCCTGTTAAATACAAAGGATTAAAATGACACTTCTTTACATGCTCATTGAAGAAGTATATTTTTACATGAGGATTTTTTTTTAATATTCAGCTTTAATTTTAAATTTTAATGAAAATTCCCAAGCATTTTGGATTCTAGAATTTGTGTTTATTTTAGGAACTTATGGTTTACTATGTTAAGTTCTACAAGTCTCTATAAATTTCGTATAGATACTATGGTGACAAAAACTATTAAACTTGTGCACACACCACACACACACACACACACACACACACACGCGCACACGTATGCACATATCAAAAATTCTATTACAAAAACATCTTTCTAAGAACCCCATGGCTGATGTGATTGGAATAAGAAAAATAATTTTGAACTTTCCTGTACTTTACATTAAGAAAACAAAGCTGGCTTGTCATAAAATAAAAGTGTGAAGGGGTGAGGGGAGTCATAAAAGACAAAGAAACCTCATCCTATTTCCCTGTCTGTCTCTTAAACTAAAGATGCATGTATTCATAAGTCAAAATACTCAGCACATAATTCTGTAGAACACAAGTACTCTTTTTTTCTCCCCCTCTCTCAAGGCAGTTCAAGTTAACTATGATTATCATTCCTTTCACTATACCCAGAAGCTCAATCTCCAGAAACTATGGCAGGAACAAGAGGGTAAATTCTGACTTTCTTTCTTATTATCTTCTACTGCAGATATTGGGATGCCAAAATTGTGTCTTCCTATACTTCTTTATAGTGAGGTGTGCACATAAGACAGAGTTCTGTTTAATAAGATATAAGTTGGAGTCATCTGGGGATTGCTGAGAAAGCATTTGCTCTCCTGCTATAGGCACTGTCTAATCCTGTTTTATTCTTTCTTTCCTCCTTTTATCAGGAATGTAGATGTGATGGCTGGAGCTGCAGCAGCCATTAGGTAAAAACCAAGAGTAACATAAACTTTGGCTTTGGTAGCTTTGAACTTCTGGACCAACATCGTGACTGCCTAATTGTGGATTTCTTGTAGAAGCTACTCTTTTGTGCCATTAAATATGATTCCCAAAAGAGGTATCTCTGAAAGTACAAAGTAGTAGATAGCATTTATTGAGTATTCACTGTGTGCCAGCCACGCTGTGAAAAGCACTTTTTATTCATAATTTCATTTATTCTTCACAACAACCCTGTGAGAAGGTGCTATTTTTTTTAATTTCCAAATTAAGTACATCAAAGCATAGAAAGCTTAATGATCTTCTTCAGAGTTGCAAGATTAGCAAAAGGTCTTGCTAATCAAGCATGCTGATTTCACTGTCTCAGTTCTCAGCCACTCCACTACAGTTTCTCTGAACTAGAGGAGGGGTCAGGGTGGAAGAGCCAGGTTAGCACTGCTTGTAGAGATGGGCAGTTCTGCACCCGGTCTTTGTAGAAGCGGTAGGAAAGAACTCTATTTCCACCCAGAATACTAACTTCGGAAGAATCTCTGCCAGGATTTTGGAACTGGTAAGAGTTTTTTTTCCATCATTCCATCCTTCAATTGAAGTTTTGAGGATATCTAGGCTGGATGCTAAGCAGTGAAGAGACAGGATCACGTTCTGAAAGCAGAGATTCTCAAAGAATAATTTTGTTTTTTAAAAAGCAAAGAATGGAAACAAAGGAAGGCAGGGAGAAAGAAAGGAAGGAAAAGAAAGTGAAGGGAAAAGAAAGGTTAGAGAAGAATAGGAAGGACAAGGAAAAAGGAAGAGAAGCAACCAGAGAAGAAAAAAAGAAAAAAAACATATGTGGCTTATAGAAAAAAATAGTGCAGAAAAAAAAGGGGGGACACTATTTTCAGGTAGTACAAGAAGAACACAAAACTCTGAAAATGAGTTCTTAGATTTTAGAGAATGATAGGCATTTCCAATCTAGATTGTGGAAGTTGAAAAGAACATAATATAAAAGCCAATGTACATAGATAAAACAAATGGAGATGTTGGAAAACAGAGCCAAGAGGGATTAGGAAAGATAACAGGAGTATTAAGTGCTATGAGCAAAAGCAAAATTTGCACTGGAGGGAATGAATTATTATTTATATGGATATTGTAGAACTCATATTATGGAAAATGGAATAAATAATGTAGAGTACAAATGTGAGCACTTCCCACATACCCCACATATCTTTAAGGTATAAAATAATGAAGAGATGACAAGGAAAGACAAGATGATAGATACGCAGGACAGAAACAGAAATCCAACATAAGAATTCCAGCTTTGTCTTTCCCTGAAGAGGAAATTTTCCCTGAAGAGGAATATTT
This sequence comes from Tamandua tetradactyla, assembly GCF_023851605.1. Taxonomy (NCBI): domain Eukaryota; kingdom Metazoa; phylum Chordata; class Mammalia; order Pilosa; family Myrmecophagidae; genus Tamandua; species Tamandua tetradactyla. The sequence continues at coordinate 106,528,811 of NC_135328.1, read as the reverse complement.
ACTGAGGCTCTACAGGGCGCTTTTCACATATCACATCGCTTAATGCACACAAAACAACCTGATCATATAATATTATTATTTCCTTTTTACAGATGTGGAAACTAAGGCTTCAGAAGGTTAAATGATGTGTCAATGGTCACATAACTAATACGAAACAGAAGAAGGACTTGAAATCCAGGTGTCTCAGACTCAGGATCCAAGTTCTGAAGCCCCATAGTGGACTTTGCAGGAATCAAAGTCAGGCTTGATTAAAGATATCTGAGGCTGACTAACAGGATTCAACACATTCCAGGAAAAATCAATGAAAAGAGTTCATCCCTTCGACTCATCTTTAAAACAACATTTCTTTACATATATAATAAAAACATCCTAAAAGTTTCGGTTCAGAAATTAAGACAACAGCAATAACAACATAGGATTCCTGGTTTAAAACTTTCACCATAAAACGAATTTCAGAAGATAATGAAAGAACAGTTAAAGCTATGAAAGGGAATGGACTGAAGAATTTTATACTAAGTAACTGTCCATGAGTGAATGCAGAAGATACATATTTGTAAGACTGAGAAAATATACCAACCTATTCTACTACAAACAAACACTCTGAAAACTAATACAAAACAATTTAAGGATTTATTTTAGCTGATGAATAAGTAAGTCAATATGAAAAATCCTAAAATGTGTAGTAGTTGATACAAAAGACCCAACAATGAACTCTAAATCAAATTAAGCACAGAATTATTGTTTAAGGAGAATTCTCTGGAGAAATAAAGAAAAGTGATCACAGAAGATTAATGAAAATAGAGTCCCATAAATCCAGATTATGGTATTAAAGATGGAGAAATGGGTAGGGGCAGTGAAATAAACATAATCTAAAGATTTACAGAGCAAAGAATAATAATTTCTTTGTTATAATATATATTTATTTTTAAAAAATCAGCTTTGCTTATTCTACAACTACCCAAAACAATGAAACATAAAAACTAAAAATTAAAGAATAGAGTTTTCCATGAAGCACACAGAAAAAAAAAGGATGGCAAAATTAGTGACATACCATTGTAGACCAAAACAAACAAACAAACAAAAAAACAAAGCACTAAAGGGACAAATGAGTTCAATTTACTTGAAAAACATGGTACGGTCTACAGAGAATAACTAAATAGCATAAAATTTGTACATTGAAATGTGTGAATCAAAGACTTTAAGAAAAAAAGGAGTAACTGATAGAACCTTTGTAGAATTCAGATAATTTAATCCATTTATTTCATGAGAAAGAATATGGAGAATTTGTTTATATAATTGTTATAAAAGTACTTATTAAAAGGTGTTGTACAAAGACTAACTTTTTTCCAAGAATTCATAAATCATTTTAAGAGCTCTGAAAGAAAAGGAGAAGATATTCTGGGTCAAAAGGAAATTTCAACTAGTGACCAAAGAAAAACAATACCTCACAAACCATAGTGTGATTATCTGATCCTTTAATCAAATCACAATGCTGTGAAAAAGTCAATAAAAAAATCTCAATAACTAAGCTTGTTAAACATTTGAAAGTACAATTCTCAACTACCATTCCATCAAAGAGGAATACAAAAATCATTATAAAACAATGACAATCAGAACAAAATGTAGCAAAATTTAAGATTCAGTCAAAGGTATGTTCAAAGGTACATTTATATATTTAAAGGCTTTTATTAATGAAAAGGAAAAATAAATGAACCATGCTTCAACCAGTAAGAGTCACAATAGAACAAAGAATGACTCAAGAACTTCCGGGCCAACATGGTGGCTTAGCAATGTGTGAATTTTAGTTCATCCTCCAGAACAAAACTAGATAACCAGAAAAAGTACAGAACAGCTCCTGGGGCCATGTCAGTGATGGACACACAGCATAAGCCAATTTGGACCAGCTGGACCAGCTGTGAGCCCCCACAGAACCATGAGTTCCCCAAGCCACAGCAGCCGGTGCCCCTCCCCCACAGGCTGCTTCCCAGAGGAGAAAGAAAAGAGACTTTACCAGCAGCAGGGGCTGAGCCCCACCAAATGCCAATTGTGGAATTAATTAACAAATTCTGACTACTAAAAATAGGCCCCCAGATCAGGTGAACCTGGCCAAAATGGAGGTCACTCATTTTTACCCCAGTGCCAATGGGGTAGGGCTGATGGAAAAAGAAAAAAAAAGGAAACAGAGGTTTTTGTGGCTGTGTTTCTACAAAGCCTTGACTGCCTTTGGATACAGTGGCAGGGCTTCTCAGGCTGCAACTGCCCCAGGCATAGGCAGAAACAAGCTCGTTTGAGGGTTTGTCTGGAGCCTGTGCCTTCCCCAGGGGGAAGGGAAATCCCTCCCTCAAGGAATTCAGACATGGGAGGATGGAACATCTGACATCTGACAAGAAAAAGAAAATATAAGGAAAAAAATGGAAAAATATGAGCAGGGACTCAGGGAATTGAATGACAATATGAAGCACATGAATATACATGTTGTGGGTGTCCCAGAAGGAGAAGAGAAGGGAAAAGGAGGAGAAAAACTAATGGAGGAAATTATCACTGAAAATTTCCCAACTCTTATGAAGGACTTAAAATTTCAGATCCAAGAAGTGCAGCTTACCCCAAAGAGAATACATCCAAATAGACGTACTCCAAGACATTTACTAATCAGAATGCCAGAGGTCAAAGAGAAAGAGAGAATCTTGAAAGCAGCAAGAGAAAAGCAATCCATCACATACAAGGGAAGCCCAATAAGAATATGCGTAGATTTCTCAGCAGAAACCATGGAAGTGAGAAGACAGTGGGATGATATATTTAAATTATTAAAAGAGAAAAACTGCCAACCAAGAATTCTATATCCAGCAAAATTGTCCTTCAACAGTGAGAGAGAAATTAAAACATTTTCAGACAAAAAAATCACTGGAGAATTTGTAACCAAGAGATCAGTTCTGCAAGAAATACTAAAGGGAGCACTAGAGACAGATATGAAAAGACAGAAGAGAGAGGTGTGGAGAAGAGGGTAGAAAGGAAGACTATGAGTAAGGGTAAAAAGAAGGAAAATTAGATATGACATATAAAATCCAAAAGGCAAAATGGTAGAAGAAAGTACTACCTGTGTAGTAATAACACTCAATGTTACTGGATTAAACTCTCCAATCAGAAGACATTCTGGCAGAATGAGTTAAAAAACAGGACCCATCTGTATGCTATTTCTACTCAAAGGACATAAGGGCAAGGACACAAACGGACATTTGCACACCAATGTTTATAGCAGCATTATTTACAATTACCAAGAGATGGAAACAGCCAAAATGTCCATCAACAGACAGTTGGCTAAACAAACTGTGACATTTACATAAGATGGAATATTATGCAGCTGTAAGACAGAATAAAGTTATGAAGTATGTAACAACATGGATGAACCTGAAGGACATTATGCTGAGTGAGATTAGCCAAAAACAAAAGGACAAATACTGTATGGTCTCACTGATATGAACTGACATTAGTGAATAAACTTGGAATATTTCCTTGGTAACAGAGACCATCAGGAGATAGAAATAGGGTAAGATATGTTATTGAAGAACTGGTCCTTTTAAAGACATTGACAAAAATAATAATAGAAAAACCTAATCAACAAAATCAATTCCAAATATTAAGGCAATCCTAAAGCCAATACAGAAGGTTTTTATAGTATTAGATAATATTACATATAACGTTGACTAGTAAATTTGAAATGTTGATGAAAGGGACGTGGTTCTGGAGAATATAAATGAAAGTGAAATTGAAAAAAAATTATCAAATAATTATCTCTCAAAAAGGCTTTGAGGCCAGATGTTCTCTTCCAAACTTATAAAGACAGAGATTCTAAGTATCTCTAGAGAAAATACAAAATTTGTGAATCTTTACAATGTATTTTGCATATTTAATGTCACTTGATGACAAAACTGACAGTGAGAGTCAATTTCAAGTTCAAATTAGCTGGGGCTATGACACCTGACTTTCCATTTACCATTTGTGGTTTTGTGGGCAAGTATTTTTCAGATATCTACCCAATATGTGTGGATTAAATGACATAAACCCTAAAGAATACTTCAGAAGATGCCATTATATGCCATAAATACATAATTGACATTAGTATCCATAATAATATAAAGTGCACACATCCTCAGAGATGCACACACCTGTTATTCAGTGAAAGAAAATATAAATTAATCTCACTCCGGAAAATAAACTCTAAGGTGCAAAGAAAATATTTTAAAAACTAAACCCGTAGCACATTAAAGAACTAGATGTAATCTGTAAATATAACCTGAGAGTAATATTATGGTAGCTCTTATTCTAAAAATCACATAAACACATCTAGTATGAGAAGCTATATAATAATCTCAAAAAATAGTGAGAAAATACACAAATCCATTCCTAACAAAAGTTTTCAAAGCTCCTTCATGGGTATGATGAAGAACATTTAGAAGAAAAGTAAATGTAAATGGATGGTGAAAAAAAAGATTTAAAAATCCAGAAAAAAATCAGGATCGTCATCCTTTTTTATAACTGAATAATAAAGAGTAAACCCTAATGTAAACTATGAGCTCTAGCTAATAATGATAATAATATCGACTCATCAGTTGCAACAAAGGTATCACACTAATGCAAAATGTTAAGTAATAAGGGAAACTGTGTATATGTGGGGGTATTTGGGAACTGTGTACTTTCTGTATGATTTTTCCGTAAATCTACAAGCATTCTAATAAAAAAGTTTAAGAAAATGCTAAAAAAGAACAGTGACAATATAATGTTCTTTTACATGACAGAATAATGGAATAGAACAGAAAACTCTAAGAGAGCTTCAGAAATGTGACAATGAAGTAAAGCAAATTGTTTTTGGAGGAGACAGTTGCTTAACAGATGACATTAGGCAAATGGAATCTTTATGAAAAGCCAATTTTGAGCCTCACATTGGACACCAAACTAAATTCTGTTGGTTAAAGATTAATGGTGAAAAATGAAAAGATGAAATGTAAGTCAGTAATGAGAAGATTTTGAGATAGGACTTTCTAAACCAAAGGTTCTTAACTGGGGTTCATGGTTTACTCTAAGGTGCAGAAATTCCCCTGATACATGTGTATCTGGGCACATTTCAGTGGGAAAGCCTACGCTGCTGTCATCAGCAGACATAAGATTGGTCTGGAGGTACTAAAAGATCAGACATGACTATCTAGCTGAATAATTTCACAAAGGACACATACATTTGGTAATGATTTAAAAGTGAAGAAGAATATTAAATGATTTTCAAAGGATTCATGCTATTATTTTCCTCTCTTGAGAGATTTTAAAACACATTTTTTTTTTTTTTTACATTGGCAGGCATCGGGAATTGAACCCAGGTCTCTGGCATGGCATGTGAGAACTCTGCCACTGAGCCACCGTTGCCCACCTTAAAACATATTTTTGAAATTCAATTTGAGTATTAATCATTATAATTTAGGGATTCCTCAACACCGAACAATTTCCACCGAGTGCAGTCAAGCAACCACACAATCCTGAAACCTTGTTCAATCTAATTTTCCTTAACTATAGGTTAGATAAAGCATTTTTTGGTAAAAAAAATTTTATTAAAAAGTTACAGGGGTGAGGGGAGAACAACAGGATCTGAAAGGAAAGCAACATTGCAGACTGAAGATAATGAAATATGAAAGATTTCTCCCATTAGATATATTAAAAATATATTACGGATATATGGAATCAAATTCACTAGCATCATAGTATTTTGGAGATACTGCTCTACTCAAGCATAAACCAGCCTCTGAAAGTTGATTGCGTAGGGAGGCTTTCAATTTTTTCATATATTTTTCTGCATGCTTTATATTCTTTTTTACAAAGAGCATGTATTATTTTGGTGATAAAATCTATTTGGTTTTACATGGCTCATTTGCTAGTATATTGGTGGCTATGGAAATGCTTTTCTTGAATCTTACAGCATTAAAATATTTATCTGCTTCCAAGAAACTGGTGGCAAATAGTAACAGTGGTACAAGTACCACTTGATGAAAAATGCTCTCTAACTTCTGAATTTCAAAGATTGGCACATAGTTTGTTTATTGTTTTTCTTTTGGCATGGGCAGGCACCGGGAATCAAACCATCTTATTTTTTGACACATAGTTTTTAAATTTGAGAATCAATGTTAAGATTGGTAACTTTCAATTTTGCCCAATAAGGAAAGCATCATTTCATACTTCTAAGAAAATCTTATACCAAAATAGTTTATAATATAATTTAAAATTAAAAAATAAAAGAAAAAATATCTTTAAAAATAATCTACATTGTGTTATCATTATTATTATTCTCCTCTGGCAATCCTTGAACTCTGACTGAATAGCATCCTACAGACCAAATGGTCCCTGGCCAGCCTCCCAATGCTATGATTCTACCTACAAACTGCTGACAATTACTTTAGGCTGTTATATTCCTGGTATGGGATCCCACCTAACTGAGAGCTTTAGCACAAGGAAAATCATGACATTGAATATCTACTATGGCAAAGGAGGCTATTAGATGTCAACTCCAACGGCACCTAAAATTCAGGGCAATGAGTAGGAATCCAGCATGACGAATACGATCACTCCCGAAACATACCTCTCTAGGAATCTCTCTACAACATTCTTTCAAGTGGTTTACAAAGGTTTCCAAAACTAAATAACAACAAGGCTCCTCCTCTTAGAGTAATGAAGAAAACACATATCCCTATCTTAAATTTCCCTCAACTCCTCTCTCCTTCTTCCAACATCCTTGGATTATGTATGGAGTTTTTTCAGCTATTACTGAGACCTTTATAAACGCAACAACTTCTTGTATTTTTGATGCTTTGGTTGAATATTATTATTTACAGGGATGCCCAACTAGTCCTCAGCCTCTATAGGCATATTTCTAAATTTGTTGTGGGAATTAAAAAAAAAAAAAAGATGATCTGTCAGACATCCCTCCTTTTCATTTGGCCTTCCTATTATCTAGGATGTGGCCATGAGGCTTGCAAGCACCACTGGGATGAAAAAGGTGAAACTTTGTCAATTTTTCCATCAAACAATATCCCCACAAAAACTGGGAGTTATATAGAGAAGGTAGGGTTTAACAAATGAGTGTGATTGCTGAATGCTGATTACTGATATCTTTTTTAATCTCTAGTATCTTAGAGAAGCTAGAAGTAAAATCCTAAAATTGTGGAATTGTAACCCATACCAAACACAGAACCACTGTGCTTTGAAATTTACTGTTTTTTTTTTTGTATATGTGTTATTTTTCACAAGAAAGAAAAAAAAAAAGTCGATTATGATGATAAAAAAAAAATTATTCCAATGTTCTGGAGCAGCTAGAAGGAAAAATCTGAGACGACAGTATGGTAGCCCATGATGAACTCTGGGATCTGTCCTGTAATTATTGTTGAAGAGCGCTTTGGAAATTATTGCTTCCTTTTCTCTTTTTTTTCTTTAACTTGCTTTCTTTTTATCTTTGCTTTGTACTTTTGTTATATTATACAATTAAAAAAAATTTTAAAAAGTACAAACTATATCACTTTTATGCTTCAGGTCTCAGCAAAAATGCTACCTACTTACAGATGGACTTGCCTTATCCAAAGGATTTCCATTACTTATCTTCTCCTAGCCATACACCACTGCCCCCTTCCATTATGATAGCATGCTTTAGTTTGGTTTTTCCATGATAGCACTTAGTATCACAGGTGATGATGCTAAATCTGTGCCTCCTTTAACTGGAGTGAATGCGCTGAACAGTTGTATTCAGCCTGCCCAAATATACCTGGTAGCTCCGGCATGGACCATGCATCTTTGTTCATAGATGTATTCTGGTTCTTAACATATTCCACAGTCTATTTCACCAGACACTTACAGAATTGCATCAAAACCAGGATGCCAAAGATTGTAACTATGACTGCAAGATACACTGCAATTACAGAGACATGAAAAATGTCCATTGTAAAATAAATTAAAAAAATTATTGTACTTGACCATGACTCAGTATTTCTCAAATGAATCAATTAATATTTAAAGATTAAACCTTTCGGCCCTATTCCCCACTAATTACAGATACCTACCCATACTTTTGAGTAGTTTTAGGGAGAGTTCCTTCTTTCCATTCACTCATTCATGCATAATACAAATTACCCGATTACTAAGTGCCAAGCATTGTTCTTAGTCCTGAGGTCCCTGCAGCATATTCACTATGATCCTTGCACCATATGCAAAAAAATTCCTGAATTATCGTGAAGGTTTCCAAATCTTCATTTTTTAACAAGATCCATGTGACCACGGGCACACTAAAGTTGAGAAAAAGAATCTTCAAAGTATAGCTTAAACTCTCCTTTATCTCTGGTCTTCATAAATTATCCCTGTCCCAAATTTCATCTCCTTTCTCTGAACATACGGCCTTTACAGCTCACAGGACCCATTTGTGATTAACCAGGCCTTGTTAAAGCTTTTAAAATAGCAAGCCGATGGGGTGTGACGGTGGGCTCTGGGGTCAGATTGCCTTCAGTTAAATTCCAGATCTATCACCGACTACCTGAATGAATTTCTGAGCCTTACTTCCCACATCTGAAATATGGCAATAATGCTTATTTCATAGTGCTCCTTTGAGGATTAAATGGGAAAACCTGGCATAGCTCAGTATTTGGCACAGAGTAAGCTTTCAATGAAGGCTGACTGCTATTTGTTTGTTTTTTTTTAATCACTTTATTTTTTATTTTACCTTTATGCAATTTTATGCATTGTGTCCACACTTAACTGGGGTGGAAGGCAAGAAGATTCTTTAGTTTCTCACAGAGGGTCTATAATAGGTCCCATATTTAGTCAGATTTGCTACGATCTTTATGGTTAGGAATGATGCTAGCATGGTTTGCAGGATTCTTGTTTTTCTGGGATATGCAAAGAGCAGGGAACTTTACTTCATCTTAGTCACATATATGGTTACTCAGAAAGATTCAGAATCATCATGAATAGAGAGATCAAAATCATCATGAATAGAGAAAACGTGATCAAAGATGGTAAGAAATGATCTAATCTTCCAAATCTAAAATGTCTTTTTTGTATTGCAAGTTCTATTCTAGGTATCACAGTCTATTTCACTATGAATTCATTGCCTGGAATTTTGACACCTCAATGCCATAACTGACTTGTAGACATCTGGATGAAAAAATCTTATTTGTTAGTGAAATGACATGTTTTTCAATCTGTCATTTCTATTCTCTTATTTACTTTTCTCTCATGAGGACTCTCTTTCTCAGCCAACACAAACAAACTCACCGCCCTCCTCCTCTCTACGTGGGCCATGACTCCCAGGGGTGTGGACCTTCCTGGCAACGTGGGATAGAAATCTTAGGATGAGCTGGGACTCAACATCAAGGGATTGAGAAAACCTTCTTGACCAAAAAGGGAAAGAGCAAAATGAGATAAAATAAAGTGTCAATGGCTCAGAGATACCAAATAGAGTAGAGAGGTTATCCTTGGAGGTTATTCTTACGCATTAAGTAGAGATCACCTTTTTAGTTAAGGTGTAATGGAGAGGCTGGAGGGAACTGCCTGAAAATGTAGAGCTGTGTTCCAGTAGCCATGTTTCTTGAAGATGATTGTATAATGATATAGCTTTCGCAATGTGATTGCACGACTGTGAAAACCTTGTGTCTGATGCTCCTTTTGTCTACCTTTTCGACAGATTAGTAAAACATATGCATTAAAAATAAATAAATAAATGGGGGAACAAATGTTAAAATAAATCTAGTACATTGAAATGCTAGTGATCAATGACAGGAAGGGTTAAGGGATATGGCCTTTATGAATTTTTTTCTGTTTTCTTTTTATTTCTTTTACTGAATTGATGCAAGTGTTCTAAGAAATGATTATGATGATGAATATATAACTATGTGATGATAATGTGAGTTATTGATTATATATCAAGAATGGAATGAGCATATGGTAAGAATGTTTGTGTCTGTATGTTGCTATGTTGAATAAAAAATTTCTTTTTTTTAAGAGGAAAAAAAGAATGCTGGAATCAGTATAACACAAAAATTAGATTTTAGTGTCACTAGGAACAACTATGCTTTTCTGAGCAAATAACACACAAAAATCTTGTCTTGTATCAGACAGAAATGTCCTGGAAGTAAAAAATTATAGATCAAGCCAATGTTAGCAAACATTACTTCAAAACTTGGCATAAAAAACATTTGAATTTTAACTGGGCATCAATCTAGGACTTAGGAATATATCTTAGAACCTTCAAATGCAAAGATAGTGACATCTGATGAAGTCACCTAATGAGTAATTTTGCAGAATGTATTGAAGTATGCATTGACTAAAATGACTAAGGAACAAGCTGTGATGCAAAATTATTAATGAACCCTGAAAAAAAATCAGCCTCTCTTTTTCTTAGCCAAGAAAATTGTACTTGATAGTATTTGGGGTGTTTCAATAGATGTTATCATGAACAAAAATTTCTTGGCAATGAATAAAATCCAGAAACCCTCCAGAGACTAAATTTAAATACTAAAATTTACATATTTCTCATAAACTCACTAATGCATTAGAATTTTTAAACAACCTTATTTGGTAACTGCATAAGGTCAATTAGTTGTTAACACAGTATTTAAATTAAACAACACAGAAGCAGATCAGCAATTTATAATGCAAATAAATCCATATTCTCTATTTGCTTTCTCTTTTTAAAATGTAAACTCTTAGGCATTTATAGCCACCATAACCTCATTGAAAGGCGTTTTCTGAGGATTAATCACCTGTTGGTGGAGCCGATGTACCCAAGCAGAGTCAATACGAGCAAGAGCAATTTCTACAGGTACTTATTGCAAGACCTGTTGGCCTAGGGATCTTCTTGCTCCATCAGGTTTTTAGGCTTCTCCCAACTAGCAAAATCCCACGGGAAGAATAAAGAGTCTAAATGTCAATAAATGCTACCACAATCTATCCAAGTCCTCAGTAAGGAAATGGACCTCAGCCTTGATTCTTCCTTTTTCCCAAATGCACGTACCTAATGAACTCCCTGTCACCTGCACTTGAGAAACGAACATCGAATCTGTCCACTTTTCTGTATCCCCATTGCCATCAGCTAATCCAAACTACTCTAATCTCTTCTGAACAACTATACTAGTTTCCCAAATAGTTTTCCTGTCTTGCTCCCAACAATTCCTTTTCCAAAGAGAAGGAGGTCTGGCCCTAAAATATTTTAGGATGATGAGATGTTTTATGGGATCTGGACTCTCCCGAGCCCACACACCAGATACGCAAGCTGTTTCTCAAACCCAACAACCTTGTTCCCTCTTGCTGGGATGGTCTGTCCAGTTCTCGACATGGCAGGCTTTTCACACTTCAGGTCTCAGCTGAAATGTCACCTTCTCAATCATCCTAAGTAAGATCCCTCCTTACCTCCAATCACTACACCGCACTACTCTGTGCATGTCTTTCCCAGCAGCTATCATTTATTTGTTCACCGACTGCCTCCCTAAATAGGAGGCAAATTCCAACGTCTGTCCATCCACCATTCAATTCACAACTGCTAACACAGCACTATATGTATTATTAGAGAAGTTGTGGTTTTACAGAACAATCAGGCATAAAATAAAGGGTTCCCATATACCACCCTATTATTAAAACATCGCATTGTGGTGGTACATTTGTTGCAACTGATGAAGCACAGTTTTATAATTGTACTATTATAGTCTATGGTTTAACTTAGAGTCCACTGTTACATTGTTCCATAAATTTTTTAAATTTAATTTTTATTCTATTATCACATATCAACCTGATACTTCAGAGCTCTTAATTAAAAATATAGATAGGCAGCCTGAGGCAACAAATACCTGAGAACTTTTCTGTCCTCAGTTCATGCTCTAAGAAATTCAACTGTCTAACACGTTTTTAGTTTCCTCACCTAGGCAAGGAGATGGAAAGCACTGGTTAAATCCCAAAACAATATAAGGTAAATAAGCTTGTTGACCAAGCTTTTTTCACTAAGAAGGGGCACCTTTGGAAGCTGCACCAGGTACAAATTTGAGCCTAGTGAAAACTGACTTCTGCAGAATTTGAACTTGAATAGTGCTAGAGGACAGAGTGTATTGTCTGCGTGTATGTAGACATAACAAAGTTATTTTCATTCACAGCCCTGGCAGAAGGCCATGGTAACTGCTCTGTGGGTCTGGTTACAATTATTTCTCTATGGGGAATAATCCAGGACAGCACATCCCTTCTCCGTCCACTAGGCCTCCAGTCGGACGTATGCTGTTGTCACCACACGAACTCTCTTTTCAGTTCTCCTCCTTGATTACCTTCTAATTCCCTTAACCCTCCTCATGCTGGATATTCCAATTATTCAGGCCAGAAACCTTAGCTAAATTTGAAACCAAACTGCAACATTACAAGGCATAAGAAACTCTGACTATGTTTAAAGAAAGGGGTATGTGATGCCTCTTTCTTTATCACTGTAATTATACTGAGTCTGGGGATATATGTTGGTCTTCTCATGGTTTGTGCATGTATTTGTTTTCTAAGTTCTAACTGAAATAAACAAAAGTCTCTTAAAAAGAAAGGCTTTGCAGGTCCTCTGGTATTTTACCTCAATAACTAAATGCGTTTGTGTTCCCCACCCACTGTAGCATTTCACAGAGCTGAATGTAACCTTGGGGAAGATTTTTAATGAAACATTTTATATTGAAATGTTTTTTAAATGAAAACAAAACACAGATGATAAGACTATATTAGAATAGATCAGGAACAAAATGATAATTCCAATATTTAGAAATATTTATGCCTATCAAATCCTTCTAGATAATTGAGTCCCCTCTCCCTGCCCTGCCACCTGCCCCTGATTTATACTTTGAGAGCTCACTTGTTAAAAACTCCAGACTGCCTCCCAATTGGCCAAGGTATTAACTTCAGATAATAATTGCATCCCAAATATTTTGGATATTTCACCATACAATTTCTGCACTGGAAATACACCTAGGTGAGACAGAGAATATAATGAAAGGTGAAGCAAAGACGTACAGTGATTGATCAATGGGAACTGCATAAAATTTATACAGATGAGAATTCATAGGTTTATAAGAAATACAGACATTCAGTTTAATTTCCTGAGGAAAGAATTTTCAGGATAGTTTACTGAAAGCAACAACATATGGTGTGAATCATCCTTTGGCTCAACTCTTATTTAATTTTTCATTCTTTTACCTTTCTATGGCTCACAGTATTCCTTTCACTGAGATAAAAAGGTACTAGGACTTCCCTGGGAACCAGAGAGGGAGTAACTTCATGTCTCTGTTTACTCTGGTGAAGGCCAGTTCTGGGGAACGATAAGTAAACACTAAGGGTGGGAAATGAGTTGAGGCAGCAGGGGATGAGAAGCCACTAATCAATATATAAATTAAATGAGCTGAAAGGAAAAACAATTAATATGCAAAATTGAGCAATTCTGCATACTTCTTTAGGACTCATGTCCTTGTCCAAAAAAATAAAATAAAATAAAAGAAGAAAGTAGGACTAAATTGATTAATTTAATGTTTGTTGAGAATCAACTTTGTTGAAAATATCGTGCATAGGAATCAAAGTGGCATTCACCAACATTTCAATCTGGATCATCGTGGCTGTTGACCATTTTCCATTTTCATCCAAATCCCATATTCTCCACAAGCTTCCCACAAACACCATTTCTGTGACCCTCTTAAAGAATTTTTGTGTATCGGTCAGTGTACATTTGCCTTCTGAATGAGATTATAAGATTTTTTGAGGGCGAGTGTCATCTTCTACAAATATTTGCCTTATATTCTGCCTCATTCACTTAGTTCCTAGCATGATGTTTAAATTTCTTAGTGTTCAATGAACATTTGCTACATGCACATAAATTAAGATAAGACAATTTTATTCTTAAGGAATTTAAGCCTTGTTTGGAAGATAATCCGTACAAAAGCACAGTAAAATACATACATAGAGATATATAAATATAAAAAGTACAAAAGTATCTATTATCTAAATGATATCTAACATTCTCTAAGCCAGTACAGGATGGAACAGATACATAATATGTAGAAAGTAGATGAACTTGCATAGACTTGTGTGTAAATGTATGCCTGAGTACGTTTAATATGTACCAAGTATCCTTGTAGTGTAGGATAACAGCTGCCACCCCCATCTCTGCTTTCTAAATTTAGATCTTGATACGTTCTGTCAAGACAAGATATGCCAGTGGTGATCTGAGATATGAAATTTGAGGAAAAGGGTTTTGGGTCACTCAAAACAAGGATTTGTGGAAGATTTTGTATATCACTACCTTTTTATTAAACCAGGTTTTTAGGTGATTCACTGTCCTTTACCATTCACTATACAGAATGACATTTATTGCTGAAGGTATTCTGTTCAATTTTTGAATGAAAAACCCTTTGCAATTCAAGGGTAAAAGGTTTCTTTGGTGAACGTAGCATTTACATTTCCTAAATTAAGGCTGGTATTTAAAATTTATAAAATACTCCATCAAAATAGCTTTTCTTTGCTAATAATTACAAACTCAGGTCAGAAAAACTTCCAGTAGGATGTAGTTTATTATTCTGTATTGTGGTGTATGTCAGTTATTTCAACTTCATCTTATAAACCATTTTATATGAAATGTCATTTGCTATCTTTTCTTTCTTTCTCACAGGCCAGGGGCGCTGGAAAGATTTACAAGGATCTAGGTACCCAAGCATCTTATGAACATGATTTGGTGTTCTCTTAAGTTGCTCATCTAAAATTATTACAGTCATATTTCACTATTTGCTTTATTTAAGAACCCTCTTTCCAGGACATTTTTTAATTTGAATATTTTTAGTTATGCTATATAAAACAACTGTCATTGTAAGTAGTAATGGCTTATATGGTAAGTAGTTCACTTTTCATCACAGACTACATATTCTCTATTCACTCAACAGAAAACCAGAAAATTACCAAAAAATCCACAAAGTTAATAAAATTTAAATATTGCAAACCTTCTGAACCAAAAACTACGTGATGAGAGTACCTCAATGCAAAATGTTTTCTCCTCTCTTCTTTAAGATGATAGAATTTTCTCTTATTTTATGACAGTTTATGATTTTTAGAAGGATAAAATATTTATAGCTTTATCTGCCCAGGAAGCATCTTTGGGATCAGAGAGGAAATTGCCTAATTTACGAGAGAGGCCAGGTTCGTGACACTCAGAAGCAGCTGTGGAGCTTAACACAACTCAAATCAAAGAAGCTGAAATGCAGGAAAAAAAGGTAAGGAGGCAGCTTTTTGGAAGAACTGAGAATCCGTCTAGTATCCTGGGGTGTATTAATAGTGGAGTCTGCAGCAGCACATGCTCTTCTACATCCAGTAAGAAAATAATGGTCAAGGGTTCCTGTTAGCCACTGCAGTGGAGTTAACTCATGACCACACTTTTGTTAAATTCAGATTAAATGACTTTAAACTTATCCGTTTCTTCGTTTTGAATTTGTTTTCTTTTCCCTTAGTTTCCTGAACAGAAAGTTTTTTTGAAAAACCGCCAATGTCAGGGAGCTCCAGAGTTGGTCCCAGAGTCTGGTCTCCTGATCCAAGTAAGTAATCGGGGAACGTAAAGGGATCAGGTTGGGGGGGGGGGCACTTAGGGAGGTAGGAGTTTTCCTTGATGTTCCTATGACAGTAAATACTGTAACTTAGTGACATTCTGAGAAACAAGATAATTCTCCCTGCGATGCAGGGATAGTTGGGACACGCAAGTGATTAGGGAGCGACAGTCCCTGCCTGCAGCTTTTCACCTGAAGGCTCAAGTCCATCCATTTACTCAGCATGGTAGACTGAATTATGTGCCCCAACAAGACAAGTTCTTCATATTAATCTGCGTTCTTGTGAGCGTGAACCCTTTTGTATATAGGACCTTTCAAGATGCTATTTTGGCTCAAATAAATCAGGGTGGGACTTATTCTATATTACTGGAGTCCTTTAAAAGCAGAGGCAATTTGGATGCAGTTAGTCAGAAGACCATATACGAAGAAGTTAGAAGTCAGAGGAAAACAGCAGAGCAGACACAAGGAGAGAGAGAGCACTAGACGTTGGGAGGCAGAGGTGCAAGCCAAGGAAGTCCCAGGATTGCAGCAAGCCAGCACCAGAATACTTAGGGAGATGCGTAGTTTCGCTAATTCCTTAACTTTGGACTTCTAGACTCTGAAACCATGAGATAATAAATTCCTATTGTCAAGCCAAACTGGTATGTGGCATTTGTCATAGCAACATTGCACTAAAACACTCAGCAAAACTTGACTTAGGTAGGGAATGCATATCTTGAGCAATGGGCACATTTGACCCATCATTCTGCCTGGTTATGACTATCTCTTTTTTCCCCTTGGTGTAAAAGGGAATATTTATAGATAAGGCTTTTCAACGTGTGGCAGAAAGGGTCAAATCACCAAGGTTCAAATTGGTTGAGAAGTAATAGTGTAAGAGGAGACTGCAAAGGAAGGGAGCTGATAAGTGCTTGAGTTAATCTGAAGAATTAGGATTAGCTTTAAATTGCAACAAAATGACTGTAGCCTTGCTGCACTGTAACTTGAATGTCCCTCTGCAAATTCTTAGTTGTAGAGATTTTGCATGTATGCTGGAAGCTCAGTGATTTAACATCAATACCTAATCCATTCTTTTACTTCTCTAGCCCATAAATTTCAACTTCACTTAAGGCAAAGACTGGCTTATTGGACAAACCAATGGAATTACAAAGAAAGGCTTATTTCTCATTTCATCAGATTGTTCAACCAAATATTTTGACCCCCCAACTGAACAGGACTGCTAAAATCTTAAAATTAAGTGGATTTTCTAAGTAAACTATAACTTGGGGCCTTCTCTTCTCTTACCCATCACAGTTTTGGCAATAATCATTCTAAAAAAAGGTTCAAAATGCAAAGGAAAATAAAACATAGTCTTTCAGTTTATTGCCCTGCCCCAAAGTGACTTTATCTATTGGACTGGGCTACTGGGTAAAGTTAAATAGTGGACAAAAGAACTGTGGTTGAAAATAATAGCATCTACCGTAAGAGCACAAAGAAATGAGTATCACCTAAGTCCATGCAGAAACAGTGTATCATAATGGTGTTTACTTTAATGTCAGGCTTGAGTTTGAGATTATATAATTTTGTGTGAGTGTGTGGGGAGGGGAGGGGAGGAGATAAATGGAAGAAGAATTTCTTGATTTTTTTTTTCCTTCAATATTTTGTGGGCAGGAAATCACTCCAAAGAAACAACCCAGAATTTCAGAATTAACAAATATATATATATATATATATATATATATATTTATTTATTTATATATATATATATGTGGAGCCACCAAATTAAAAACACAGATACTTAATTGAGACTTCTGTTGCCAGAATACTTTAGGAAAAATTATGGGAATTTTATAGGATAAGCGCAAGTTCCTTGCTAAGCCTAAACTTGTCACACCTTAAAATATATATGTCATATTAAAAGTACTTAATTTTTAACATTGTTTTGACAAAAGATATCCAAATGTTCCCACAGGCTTGGATTCTCTCATCATCAAAGCTTGGGCAGAAGGCCACTCAGGAACGACACCATATCCAGAGCTTCTGCTCCCCTGCCCAAAGCTTTGCAAACCCATCAGTTCACCATATCCACATTATATTAAGCCCCAGCTGCCTTAATACCTAATTACCTAAAAGCCTAATACCAAAAGAGGATCAGCTAAAATGTTGGGGAGATACAATGAGAATGAAATAGCATCATTCTTCTTTTAACGTCTGAGACCCTTCATTATTCTTGCATTTTTACCTCTGTCACCTGCTATTGCTCTATGGCTCTTACTTCCAGATAAACTAATATTTCCTTTTTTCCATAGGGGAGTGCAAGGTCATTTGTAAAAAGAAAAATGCTTATGTGATTTTGGTTCCTTTTTGTTATACTTCCCCTGCAGGGTGAGCCTCAAATACAGACCCACGCTCTCATCTAAGATGCGCCAGATGTGTTTTGCTGTGATTTTTAGCTATGATGCCCATATATTACACAAGACCTTCAGCAGGGTTTGATCCAGCACCTTATAATCAAATACACTGATATTTCTGCAATGAAATGTATCAATTTTCACAATGAAATGGAGTAAATAAAGACAATAATTAGTCTCAAATCAGTTCAGGTCAAGCTTTGTCAGCATATGAATTCCAGCATCAAATTTGCAAAAGAACTTTCAGTTTTTAGGGCATTTTAGATTTTGAAACTGAGGATAAGGGGTGATAGACTTGTTTTAGGTTTTCAAAGATTTAACACAAATTAATCTATTTGTACTCAGAGAAAGAAGAGACAGGCCTGTTAACAAATGACCCAAAGGGGCCTACCAGAATGACATTTCAGACCCAGATTTTGAACAGGGTTTGAGAGAAGTGGGATGTCCTTGTTCCTGGGTTCCTGTCATGTGACCCCACCCTATTCTCTCCTCCAGAGTCATCTGCAATGGTGCTGTTGTCATGGCAACCGAGCTACCTCACTGTTCTGCAGTGAAAGGGACCAAAAGTGGTTAGACCTAGCTTCTCCGGGAATCAAAGCAACATTCCCAGACCAGAACAAAACCTCAACAAGACTGTTGCAACCAATTGGCATGCTTGCACTATGACTCCATAATAAAATAATTACCCAGATTTTTTAAGCATTTAAAAACCAGAAATTGCTTTCTTCTTTAATGTACGGGAACACATTAAAAAACAAAAACAAAAACAAAAAATCCTAATCTTTGAAGTGTTAAGGATGGGATTGGGAAGATTATACTCTGGGTTGTTACGTGACAGATTACACACTAAGGAGGGGTAAAATCTCCTTGAGATAAGGGAGCTGTCACCAGTGAAGACATAGAGTGATCAAGGCTTACTTGGCTTCCAGGGCCAGTGCAATGATGCCTGCAGCCATGGGGGCTGAGGCTGATGTCCCAGTGTGGTTGTCCGTGCAGCGCTGCCTCAAATCTGTGGTGATCTAGAAGACAGAAGAAGTGAAGATTTAGATCTCTGGGATCAAAGCGAGCTGAGTGCAAATTGAAAGAAATGCATTGATAAAAGTGGAATGGAAGCGATGTTGAAGTATTGGTCTTAAATTCCTTGTGCCTGTGCTCCAGTGACCATTCCACTTTAGACAAACATCTGTGCAAATCCACTTTCAAAAGGGAACCATTTGGAAATGGGATTTCCCTGCCGTTAAAATCAGGGCTTGGATTAGGGTGAGGTATTAGGGTTCAAGATAAAAGTTTTGTGCAAGCAACTCCTCAAAACACAAGCTCAAAACATAAGTAGGAAACATAAGTTTCATGCAGATGACTTCCTTGTCACATTACTTGCCTCACCATAGCTCTGGTTCTTTTATTATCTCATCATTTCATTAATAATCAAACATGTGTACTCAACAACCAAACACTGAGCTAGGCATCTGGCACTACTAGGATTTAACACATGGACCTTGTCATCTCAAAACAATTACTCTAGAAAAGTCATCAGTTTCAAGCAAAATGCATGCTCTGACATAGATGGAACCTTTGATGGTAGACCTGTTTCGGAAAGTCTTAGAAATGTTGCATGGATAAACCAAGACTTCCTTGAGAGTTAACAGAGATACTAAAACAAGGTTGAACCCAGAGCGCTTGATAGGAAATCACAGCATTAAGTGCATGCTTGTACATTACTGAAGGTTAGTCACTTCTCTATTTTTTTGAGGGTCAAAATGTGAGAACTAGATAATTTTTTCCTTCTCTTGCTTGAATCCAGCTCACTTCAGCTGTTGCTAAATAACATTTTACCATCCAGCTAGGGCCACATTTCTAAATCCTTTATCCATTATCAAACCACTAAGGAGAAAAGAAAACACATTTTTCTTAACAAGAGAAATTAAATACTATGAGATAAGATCTTGCAAACCATTGTGATAGCGAATCTTTTTAAATTTTCCCCCTCACATTCAACACTTTCCCTCCCTCCCAATCCCTGCACAAGAATAATTTTCTCCTCATTGAAAATGTACAAGAGTTACTGGCTTGCAAGATGAGTTACTGACCTCATTCCAGTTTTGGGAAGAAACTAGTAAATCTTTCTTGGGCAGCATCACAGGTATACTGTCTATATTTCATAGATAAGAAAACTGAGGTGAAGGGTCAGCAGAAAAGTAAAGGGGGATAGAAGCAGCTAAAAAATAAAGCCACATCATTCTCAGGTACTTCCTTCAAGATGACTGAAAATTAGCTGAATTTGTTTTGGAAAGAAACCTCCAAAGGAAGAAAATGCTACATAACATCTAAGACATATGGTGCTTTCTAGAAATTTCTTCAATGTCACATGAGGATGCTTGAGTGGACTCTTTAATTCTATTATGGTCCTTGATGGACATCCTGGCCACTTAGTTTCAAATGAGACCAACAATTCTCACTGTCTTCTCTTAGTTCTTTCTGATATGTCTAACGTTACCAGATTACCCATACAGGCAGGTATAAGTACTGAAACAAAAGAAGAATGGAAGAATGAACAAAAATATATAGAACTGAAAAGATGTGGTGGCAGAGGCGAGTGGAGGTGATGAAAGTTATACATTTTTCCCCAAAAAACTGAATGGTATGTGTTTTAGGACTGCTGAAATAATGTGTCACAAACTGGGTGGCTTAAAACAACAGGAATTAATTGTCTCACAGTTTTGGAGTCTAGAAGTCAGCACTCAAGGTGTTGGCCGGGCCATACTTCCTCTAAAACCCGAGGGAGAATCCTTTTATACATCTAGCTCCTGGTGTTTGCTGACAATCCTTGCTGTTGCTTGGTTTGTAGACCATAACTCTCATCTCTGCCTCTGCTTCACACAGCTGTCTTTTCTCTGTGTCTCCACCTTTACATGTGGTTTCTCTATATATCTGTCCGTCTGTCCATGTCCAAACTTCCCTCTCATAGGGACACAAGTCATATTGGATTAGGAACCATTCTAACTCAGTCTGGACTCACTTTAACGAATCACATCTTCAAAGACCCTATTTCCAAATAAAGTCACATCACAGGACCACAGGTTAGGATTTGACTATACCTTTTTTTTTTTTGGCATGGGCAGTCTCCAGGAATCAAACTTGGGTCTCCTAGCATGGCAGGCGGGAATTTTGCCACTGAGCCACTGTTTCACTGTCCTTGAATCTATCTTTTTTGAGGGACACAATTCAACATATAACAGTGCACAAGAGTCAGAATGGAGTACGTCTGACAAGTAAGTAAAACTGTCTCTTAATTAACAGACTTTGCTATTCATCTACTGAACATCCCTATTTGATGCTCTCAAGGTGTCTGCAAAAACACCAGCTCTATCCGGTTCTAGATTATGGTATTTTCTGGACTTTCAATTGCTGACTTTAAAAGGGTGTTTCTGCCTCATTTAAATTATGGGTTAATTTGCAGCCCTGTTTTCCAAGGACTGGCTCCCAAGTCAATTCATGAACACACCAGGAGCAACTTGTTTCTAGGTCTTCAAAAAGGCTGTTTTTCAGAAATGTTCTTGCCTGCATTCTTCCCATTTTACCTCACTCTCATGGTCACATTCCTTTGTCCAAGTTTTATTTTTTCAATGACTTGTGTCTGGATTCAAGATATTTCATGATGCTTTCCCACTTGGCACGTTTTGCTTGATTCTTCAGCTGCACTAGACACTACAAGTGTGTGCAGCATTTTGATTATAATAAATAGCCACTGTCAGCCAATACCAAATGCAAACAATGAAAGTTTTATGCTGTCTGGTTTGCAATACAACATGTACATATGCATATATAATGATCCACATATAGACGTGTAATATATGTCGAAGTAAAAAAGCAACGCCATGCTTTTATATGTAAACACTAATGAGGTGTTAAATGCTATTAATATAGTCAAACTTGTGAAATGCTAAATCACCACTGTGCTTTCCTCATTTTTCAACAACTTTACTTAAATGAAAATTGAAAATGGTGAGCGGGCATGGAGGCGGAGGAGAGGGTAAAAGTTAAAAGGAATGGGAAGAAAAGAAACAAAACCTCCTCACTCCCTTCTCTTTGTGCCTTAAGTGGAAATTCCAGCTGGGTCATTTTACGAGGAAGTTACTGTCAATGGTGGAGCTATTTAGGTGTAAATTACTGGAAAGATCTAAGGCAGGGTTTTCATCATTCAGAGAACCAACGGTATCAGCAAGTTTTTATGTCTATCTTTAGAAAGGCAAGGCAAAGACCACCAAGGAGGCTGCAATCTTGATGAAAAATGATGTTCCAAAAACTGGAACCACATGGGGTAACCTCATTAATCACAACACATGCCTACAGGATCTGACAGTGCAATTTAAAGGGAAGTTGCATTAAGTGGTCAGCTCACTCCATGGGGCAGGGAGTCCAGAGATTCTATATGCAAAAGTCTGTTTTATGATGTCTCTCAGAAATTTTTTCTTTCTAGATATTTCTTTCAGCACATATTGCATGCTCCAGGTTCCCCCAATTCACCACCCAAATTAAAACCAGAATTTTTCTCCAACAAACTTCTCAGATTGCTCAAGAAAATATCATTGCTGTCCATCAGAGTGAAGGAAATAAGAGACGACACCAGGCCCCAAGCCAGATCAAAGCTGTCCTGATCAGCAAATTGGATTTTCAGCTTCTCTCCGGATCAGTAGCAGATGGTTCTTAGGTTCTACAAAGTCAGGGTTGTCATCTTTATTTGGTGAGAATGTGTAGGTATTGTTCAGGTCTGGCCAGACTTTTTCTGAGAAGAACCATCACTTTTTCTCATTCTAAGCTCTTACTTTCTAGTATTTCACATTTTATTATTTGATCTGGTTGGACCTTTTTTTAGCCAGTTGATGTAATTCTCCAAGGAATCTTAGTTTAGACTGACATTTGCTGTAAGTGACAAGACTCTATAGCAAACCCACAGTTAAAAATCTCTCTCCCTGATATCATGCGATCTGTTTTATTTTGAAGGTGCCATATTGTCTCATATCTGTTAAAAGAGAAACTGAACAGATATTTTTAAAACATGAGAGGATTCTTCTGTTAGGTTGGATTGGTTTCTGGTGTTGATCTTGATTAGAAATGTGCCAACTAGGTTGTTTCAGACACAGCTAAGGGAGGTAAGGGCAGAAATTAAATCTTTAATGTGTTAATAAATAAAATAGAAGGAGCTGATTTATTAAGCAAGCAAAATATAAAGGAAATGAGGACCAACTAGGGCTTTTCATGTCCACAGGAATCACAAAAACTGCTTCAAAATTAAATAATGACTGACAAGTTCATACAAAAATCCCACTCCTGTGTTGTTAACAGAATCTATGAATGCAAAGTGCAAATGGAAGATTTTGCTTACAAAAATGAGGTTGTTAGCATTAATGAAGGTCCCGTCATATCCCTTTTGTAGTGCTGGAATATTTAGCTCAGCATCAGATACATAACAGGGACACCAGTATTTACTTGCTAAATTGAATTGCTAAAATTAAGCTCTTTTATACTCATTTTGTTCTATGCTTTTAATTCTCTCACCTATAAGGAAACACTTCAAGGTCATTTATTTTATGACTACCCAAACAAAACTCACACAAACTTATAAGCAACCTATGATGCGTGTGTGTTCTCTCGATTCTTGTCATTGATAGTAGTTATATCTTATAAAGTTGTTGTGAACACTGAATTCACAAGTACTGAACCATTGCACATAAGAGAAATTCATGGTTATGTCCATACAAACCTCTGGCCACGACATTTTCGTAAGTTGATCAATAAAGAGCCTTGTTTTATGTGTTTCTGTTTAAAGATGTTATTTAATATGTATTGTCAATTCATTAACATTGAATTCACGGCCAACATCACTATAAGTCAAGCCTGAACAAAACTCATCTAACACACATATTGTCTCCACAAGGTAAGCAGTGGTCTTCCTACACTTAGGTACTCTAGACAGCACTTCAGCACTACACTTGGGGGCAATTCTGAATAGCGAAATCGTCAACAGAAAGCACAAAAATGTGACAAACATGGGACTAAACATACTGCGATAAGGATACATGTTTACAGCATGAGAACTGAAATAAGAAGGCAGAGCACTGCCTTCTTAGACCTCAGCTGGGAACATGGATGTCAGATGACTCAAGGTTTTTGCTGCTCTGTGCATGTCCGTGAATGTCAAGAAAGTGCCACTAGTGTTTTTGGGTAACAAAGAAATCGTAGTGAGTAGGCAAATTTGCAAATACAGACTTTACAAAGAATGAGGATCATCTGTATGCGGATACAACCCAAGGATGGTACGTACAACTATTACTATCACAGCTACTATTGCTACCACTAGCATCACTGATTCTCCTAAAACTACCCCTCTGAGCAGCTTGCACTGATGGAGGCAATGTGCAAGCAATGAGTTTGTGCATGTAACACTACATTTAAATATAGAGAAATCCTGCAAGGAGACTATTATTATTTACTATCTAGGGAAATGGAGGCTAAATGAGGCTAAGTTTCCCAGGGATGCTCAGCTACTAAAGGGCTAGTAAGCAGTGAAGATGGTATATCATGCAACAACCATGAAAGGAAAATCTAAGTTAAGAGCATTGTTGTGCATGCAAACAAGGGCAGCAGAGCTAGGTCACCAGCACCAGTGATGGGAGAACTGGCCTTGGGATCCAGTGCATGTCAGTAAGTAGGTACAGTGATTCTCTTTGGGTCAAAATTAAAATCAGAGTTTTTCAGGAACACGGTTTCTTTTGCTCTTTTTAACATGCTTAAGAGAATAGGTATCAAATTTTCAAACAAACTAAACACATTTGGATTTGTTAGTCTTTTACTCATGAAGAATAATGACATTTTCCAAATCAAAGGGATAAACAGAGAGATGATAGAGTTCAATGCAAATGGTGACTGCCTTTGAAAAATGAATGGGATGGGTGGAGGAGGGAACAGGATGTCTCTGTGAAAGAGACATGGAGCTGCTTAGGAACATTAAAGCAGTAACATAATTCCTTCACGTAGAACTGGTCATTTAGGCCAACCATGAGACACTCTAGGCAGCAAGTTTGTTTAGGAACACAAATAAATAAAATGACATCAAGAGAGAGCTGAGCAGAGCATACGTTCTCTAAATCTTGGCTTACAGAACTCTCCCAGGACGGATAGACGACCTCCGTATTCCAAGTCACTGAGACAAATGACCAGGAAAAAAATAGTCAAAGGCTGAACTTAGTCTCAAAAAAAAGAGATAATTTAATAATGGGAGTGACTGGAGAGAAAGGGGAGCTTCATCTATAAAACAGATCTTGGGAGAAATTTCAGAAGGGAGTGAGGGGTTATGGACCTGTTCTTCAATGCTCTTTGACACCAAGAAAGGTTATAGCTACACCTTTATCTTGCAGCTGAACTGTATGAAAAATAGGATGGCAGTTTTCTATGCTAAATATCTTGGCCCAAACCCTTTGCTGTTCACTAACTTACCAGTACAAAGAGTTTTTCGTACAGCAATAGAATGCCACTGTTCTATATAAATAGCTATATAAATAGTATGTGAAGCCTCCATCCTTTCAAATATTCAAGAGTCATTTATGCATTTATGCCATTTATTAATCTCAAGCTCCTCAAGAAGGTTCCACTCTTATGGGGAAAACAGGCAATAAATAAGGAAATACCTAATATCACGTTAAGTGGTTATAAATGCACTAGAAAGAAAATTGAACAAGATAAAGGGTTAGAGAGTGCTGCTATTTTAGGGGTGGTGACTAAGAAAATCCTCTTGGAGGTGAAACTTGAGAAGAGACAGAACTGAAGTGGTAACTGGCAGAAGCATGTTCCCCACAGGAGGCAAGAGTCAAGAGACCGATGGAGTGAGAGAGGGACAGGTACAGGAAAGGAGCCAGGAGGGGAGACAGAGTCCAGGCCCTGATACACTGTGGTACGATGGTGCTCTAGGAACCTACGAGAAGCAACAAGGATGATAGGTTCATCTCATCACCAAGGATTTCATGAAAATAAAATATTTCAAAAGGAAATTCCCTATTCTCTTCTCTGTGATGATTAAGATCTTTACAAAAGCTGAGAGGAGGACTTGTCACATGGAGAGCGTCCTGGTGTGAAAGGCACATCTTCTGGGAGCTCAGCACTAGCATTGTGCCACAGGAATTAGCAACTCATACTTGCGGACACCTTTAGTTTTTATATAAAAGGACAGATTGTTAGAGGGGGCATGAAAAGGGGAAATAGCATGAAATTCAAAATATTGTAAACCGTGAAAATAATGGGCACAAATAAATATTCTAATTTATCTTTTTTAAATCACTGTGTAAAGATCTCAAAACAGGCAAGAAATACCCATTCCTTCTTGCAATGTCATGTTGGATTTCACCCTACAGTGTCAGGGACCTCATAGCACATGGTTATAAGATGGGTTGGCAGTGCAGTGGTGGGGTTTTCATCCTCTTTTAGGTTGACATTCAGGCTCTAAAACCTGGGTCTCCCACATGGAAGGCAAGTATTCTACCACTGAACCACCTGTGCATCCAGTGCGTTGCTTTTTTTTAATTTTTCAAAACCTAGCTCTCTCATTTGTAAAATGGGGACTACACCTGAGATTCTTACATAAGGTTTTGAGGATACAGTGAGACAATGCATTCAAAGCCTATAGTGCAGTACCAAGCACCTATCAGAAGGGCAAAAAATGTTATATATAAGTGACTATAATAACTAACAATAACTATTAGTATGAAACATGAACTCAGATGTATACAATAATGCATATAAAAACATGTTGTTCCATAGTGTGGTTTTATAATAACTAGTCATTTCAACTAATTTCTATTTAGCTTATAGAAGAGCTGCTTACTGTAGTAATCTTGATGCTTTGGATGCTTCATTTGCTAAGATACCAGGTCATCACTATCCAAGTTTATTAAAGCATGAATGCAATATCAAGGTCCATAATTGTGCCAACAGTATTGGCAGGAGACCAAGGGATGCAGACCTGGCTACGTTTCGAAATACAGGGCAAGGTTTTCTGGCTTGTATACCATGAAATGGTATTCTGTCTAGGACAAGTAAAATGTATTTAACGAAAGTGCTTTCCCAGAAGCAGAGAGAATGATCCTGTCTCTTTAGACCCTTCACATGTGCCTTGGTTTAAAACACAAAAGTGCTCTATGAATGAAGAATAACTGAACTTTTCTGGAGAAGCCGCAAATGACCGAGGGAAATAAATGGCCCAGGGAAGAGAGCCCCAGTACAAAGGGAGATACTACTGTTCCCATAACACTCAATCATGATGCCCCTAAAAGGATGTGGGCATCTCCAAGGGGCCACAGGCTTCAGGGTTCAAAGCCTGGTGAAGGAAAGGTCCCAAGTGCAACCCATGATTATTTGTCATTCTGACATCTAAAAGGAAGAGGGGTCAGGTGGACCATAAAAGGCTGATGTGGTTGTCACCAGTGCTCATGTTCAAAATGTTAACATGGTCACGACCAAAGTGCCTTTCTTTATAGGTGGGTGGAACAGATCGCAGTATTTAATAGACTGGAAAAAGGAAAGTGCAACAAGCATCTCTGTTCACAACAGCTGGAAAAATGAGTACCCTAACCTCCCAGGAGCCAACTGAGAAAACTGCACTGAATTAGCTCACCCCCTTACTAAGCGACTCACGGGTGCCAGTGCTGAGTAAGTGCAGCGAGCGCAGTATCTTGTTATCTTCATGGAAGGTCGGAGCCGATATTACCTCCGTTTTACAGTTGAAGAAAGCAAGACTCTCTGAGCATTGCTTAGTCATGGAGAAGTCTGCCCAATGGCCAAGACTGTAATTTCAATCAGCTGCCCAATTTCCTCCTCAATTGGAGCTAATTTGGGGATGCATGCAAAGTAAGAGAATCTAAGAACTGAAGAGAGAAAAACTGCCAATAAATTACTGCTCTTTGAAAATGGAAGAGGCTAAACAAAAGGTACAAACAAATAAAAGACTCAATATTTAACCTGATAGAAGCAGCAGTTAGGGAAAAGTGACATTTATGACTGGCTAAGGGATGTTAACATAATTAGCTTCTGGAATCCATTCTGCCCTATCCCTTCTGACCACAGAATGGATTAAGCTGTTCATGAGAAATCATAAATGATGACCCTGCATGGAAGCTAGAGCAGCTACTCTCAATTACAGCAAGAGTGAAGTGGGTTTCAGGAAAGTGAGGTCTAGGGAGTAGACCTCACAGTAGTAATTCTGAATTACAGTAGTAATTCTGAGATTTGGCTGGAATTTATGGAATTCCAAATACCTTCCCCTTCTAACAATGTGCTTTGTATAGAATTGGCAAAGGCTTATGAAATAAGTAGGGAGGATGAAAGCTGTGATATTACTACTCCTTTAGAGAGGAGGAAGCTGAGATTGAAAGAGGTTAAAAGATGTCCTAAGAATTGCCAAGTTACCTCATATTCAAGCAGGAACCAGAGTACCTCCAAGTTCACTTTTATTGAGTCTTTTCAATGGCTCTGTCACCAAACGGGGCTGTTTCCTTGGTGGGAGGCTCCACCCCCGTGTCCTTTCTGGCTCTTACAGAAGAGCTTGTGTCACCTGCACAGCCTGATCCACCTTTCCTGGGAACAGATCACAGCCTTCTCACAGTGATCACCCCATGGGGATTGATAGGCATATTTACTCTGAAGCAATCGTGAGTTTGCCTTAAGTTGCCTTCTAAGATTTAGACAAGAGGTATGAAGAAGAGAAGTCACCTTAGTCCAGAGTTTTCATCAGACTTTCCACGCTCCAGACCTGGTGAGTACCCCTCAGTACGAGGAGGCAATGATGATAAGTTAGAGGACACAAGATCTTCATAAAGCAAAGAGAACACTTCTAGATTATAAAGTTTCTAGAATGAAGGTAAAATATTATGGGGGTATCACTTTCCTTCTAAGAGTGTCATGAAACTTCAAAATTTGCTTATTTCTGTACTTTTTCCTTTTATATTTTACTTTGTGTTAGGGAGTTAAGCTCATTGATGAATGATGGAAGTACTTAAAGGCCGACATGTATATATATTTAAACTCAGTGATTGTGGAAAAATTAGGGAAAGAAGGAGGAAGATGAGACATTTATATGAGCAGGGAATTTTTGCTTCAATTAATTTACAAAAGAAAAAAAATCTAAAAAAGATAGTAAAAGGTTGCTGAGAAATCAGACATTAAAAAAGATAAAACAACCAAGAGGCAAGAGGAATCAAATGGATGCGAATTAGAAACTGCACAAATGAAGGAGTCAGTGTCCTGTCCCCTGTATTTCCACCTCGGGGGAAGTCAGATGTGGCCCAGCAGAGTGAATTGAATCTGCTAAATCTGAAAACAGGATCTTGGATAAATGCTAAAAAGTGGTAGGCACAGCAGCTTAGCTCCATTGTAGGAAGACAAATCATTGTTTACAAAACAATGCTCAGGAAAAGAGCAAAGTACAAAGGTGTTTGGTGTAAAGTTTGACCTCAGCAGCATAGGTCTGGGCAGAGGAGGTCAAACTTTTCTGTGTACCACTGTGTCAGGTAGTATGTTAAATGCTTTTTATTCATTTCTTCATAATCCTTGTAATATCTCCATGTACTACATAATATTAAATGCCCCCAGTTTAGAAGTAAGAGGTTTGGGACAAAATGATTAAGCAATTTGCTCAATGCTATCCTCTAGTGAATATCTCACCAGGGAAAGGAACTTTTAGAGAGTTGAAATGTTCCCCCAAACTCACTTCCACCTGGAAGCTCAGAATGTCACTTTATTTGAAATAGGATCTCTGCAGACCAATGATCAAAAAGAGTTCATACTCAAGGAGGGTGGGCCCTAAATCCAATGAAAGTGTCCTTACAGGACACAGAAACATGGAAGGAGACAATGTAAAGACAAGGTAGAAATTGGAGTGATGCTGCCACATGTCAGGGAATGCCTGGGGCCACTGGAAGTTGGAAGGAACAAGGAAGGGTTCTCCACTACAGCCTTCAGAGAGAGAGCAAGACCCTGTCAGCACCTTGTTATTTGGATTACCAGTTTCCTGTATGGTGAGAGTTAATCTCTGTTGTTTTAAAGCTATCTAGTTTATGGTAATTTGTTATAGCAGCCCTAGTAAGCTAATACAGAACACATGCAGGAGGGTTCTGCAACCTGAGTGCTTAATCATTTTGCTGTTTGGTTACAGCAAGGTATGTTAAGTAAGGGTTCAAATGGGATGTCCATGATTCTTCTTCTGACAAACTTTGTACTGCTGTATTAGAAAAGTACCTTTTGTATATGTTTAATTCATGTCAAATATAGTCAAAATGGAGTAATTCTGAGTTTCCCTGCCATGCTTTTATTTGTTACACTGGATTAGCAGCATTTGGAAACTGAGGCTAAGGTTAAAAAGCAGCATACAGACAGAGTTTAAGGAGCACTGGTCTAGGTTCTAGTCTCTTCTCTGCTCACAATGTAAACTTGGACCCATCACTTTGTCTTCATTAAAAATAAAACTTGATCATGCCTAAGTCTACACATTATGCTGGAATGTAACAACCTGGCCAAACGTTTCAATGAATTGATTTAAACAATGAAATGGGTTGAACATTTACAATGAGTTGTGCTGAAAATCATCAACCCCTTTCTATCCCACATGACTTGTGTACACATTTTTACCATTCTCCGTTTGTATTTCCAAATCAAAGATAAATACATAACCCAATGCAGACATGCAAATGTCACGTACTATTTTCTTATCGTAGGATTCTCCACTGCTGTAGGTTGTGGCCAGCGTGGATGAACACTCTTCCAGGTACCAGGGTTTCTTCCCACTTTCTGCAGTGCTGCTGATGGAGATGGTGTAGATGCTGTTGGTGTAGCCATCACAGGAGCAGTGGTCTTTGCTCCTCCCGCCATTCCCTGATGCCCAGACAAAAACAGAGCCGAGGCCTCTCCGCCCCTATTCACAAACAGAAAGTTAAATGATGATGTGAAAACACTAGATGCAACAGACCCCGGAGGAAGAGAAGATACAAATTAGCAGGGCAAAAGCCAGTATTTGTAGGTGGGATCTAAAGCTACTTTACTAAGATCTTGAATTTAAGCTGCTGTTGGGGTTTCAGGTTGCTGCTTTTAGGAATTAAAATAATCCCTTTCACATGACTTCATTGTAGGAGTACCAGAAGCACCAATGAGGATGATATTAATGCCTAACATTTACTGGGTACCTGCCAATCATGTGCCAAGCACATTCTAAATGATTTACATGAATCTGATTGAATTTTTCCAACAACCCTGAGACTAGAACAATTTTTAGCTCCATTGTACAGATGAGAAATTGAGGTACAGACATTAAGTAACTTTATTAAGGCTTTAGCTAGTAAGCAGTGGGGCCAACTTTGAACCCAGAAACTAAGACTACTGAATTGGTCATACAATATTGCTTTATATCTCGGTATCTACCGTGGCGTTGGTGATATTATACACCACATATTTTACTTATGAGGAACATGAGGTGTTGAGATATTAAATATCTAATCTGACAACATGCTATCAGTAAGGGGCAAAAACATATACCAATCATGTGCTTCTCCTATGTACAGCGGGGAAACTAATTACTGAGGGATGTTAATGGATGCTCCTAGAAACAATGGGATTTCAAGATCAAATATGTTTGGGAAACCCTAAGTTAAGCAAAATTAAAGAAGCTCTGTTATTGTAGAACTCCTAAGAGCCTTTAATAAGTGAATACTCATTGCAAAAATCTAAGGGGGGATACATACAGTGTAAAGTATTTTCCAAGCATATGTGTCCAAAAGTATAGGACAAAGTGCTTTGTCCAAACATGAACACCTTCTTTAGCCATATCCGTTAACTTTTTCTTACAATGCAAGGGGCTACAGTCATATCCTTTGTGTCAAAACCTGGTAGCTAAAGAAAGGATAATTATTTATAATTAAACATTCCTAAATCACTTTATTACATAAAATAATTAAGGAGCAGAAACAAAGTAAAGCACAGATGTTTTGAAGCAAAGTGAGTATTTGGTCCTATAAAATTTTCAGGAGATCTTCAGGAGAAAACAGAGAAATAAGCCAAAGTGGAGAGTATTGCTAAGAATAGTTATAGCTGGATCCTTGAGAAATTCTACAATTTTAGAACTACAATTTGAGAAAATAGAGAAATAAGCCAAAGTGGAGAGTATTGCAGGGAATACCTATAGCTAGATTTTTGAGAAATTCTACAATCTTAGATCCATAAGGCACACTGGAGGGCATCTAGGCCAAATGCACCATTTTGTAAATAGGAAATGAGAACCAAAGTCACACAGCTAGTGATGCCTGAGCCTTCTTCCTTCTAGGCCTTAATTTCTACAGAATCAGGTGGAGGGAAAAGTATTCGGGATATTGCTTTGGAACTTCTGGAAAAAGAGCCAAGGAGAGAGAGACTACAAAGAATCTGATTGTCTATGCTGTATTCTCCCTGACCTCAAATCCTCAAGGAACAGAATATTTATTACCTGATTTGACTTTCCTGAATATCCTGATTTTGTCTTCCAAGTGAAAAAAAAAAAAAAAAGCAATCTGATTTTACAGAGGAAGGGGAACATTCATGAGGAGAGAGGTGAGTAACTTCTGGATCATTATTACTACTAGTCAGCTATTATCTGGTTTAGCATCCCTCAATCTCCCATCATAGGGAAGGATGCAACGATCAACCAACCACAATAAGCTAAGGATCTTGGTCAATGCTCTGTCACTCGCTCAGAGGAATTACTCCTCATTCTGGTGGGGGTGGCCAGATCCAGAAACTGTGGTGGCTGTCTTACATCTAGACCTCAGAGGTAGAATGTCACAGCCAGAAAAGCAGGGAGAAGAAACTCCTAATGACTACCAACATCAGACACCGAGGGCCGTGCTACAGCCAAAAGCATGGCCACACTGGAGACTGACTTGACAGCAGAACACAGGAGAGTGCAAAAACCCACCTGGCTTAAACTATACCTTAACAGATGATGGATTAAGAAGCCCAAACCAAAAAAAAAGCACATATGGTACAATGACCTTTATGTGGTGATGTAAAATTATACATTATATATTATAAAAATTCAATTCAATTACAAGACATTTTAAAACAAATTATTAAAAAATATTTAATAGTAAGAAAACATTCAAAAAGTACTTCTGTGCTCATGATGTAGCTCAAAATATAGGATACATATTATGGTCTCGGTTTAGGAAAAAATGTGTGTGCGTGCCTATAAATAAACAAGCTAAAATGCATAGTTTTTCACCACGTGGTTGTGAAAATCTTGTGATTGGCTCTCCCTTTATCCAGTATATGGGCAGATGAGTAATAAACCAAAGACAAAATATTAAATAAGTAATTGGGGGTAAGTGTAATGGGATGTTTGGGGTGTTCTTTTTTATTTTTATTTTTGTCTTGGCATAAAGAAAATGTCCTAAAATTGATTGTGGTGATGAATGCACAGATATACGATGATACTGCCAGCCACTGATTGTATACTTTGGATGGATTATTTGGTGTGTGAACATATTTCAGTAAAATTGCATTAAAAGAAAGAAATAGATGCTATCAAAAGACTACGTGGGGTGGTGTGGCGGTGGCTCAGTGGCAGAATTCTCACCTGCCATGCTGGAGACTGGGTTCGATTCCCAATGCATATTATCATTTTACAGATGAACAAACTGGGGCTCAGAAATGTTCACTAACGCAGAGTCAGACCTTGAAATTTTATTGACGCCAAAACCTGAGCTTTAGTCTTCATGACAGTCTTTTTATTAAAAAAAAGAGTTCCTGTGTCTTACTGAAGTGTGACATTAGTTTCTAAGTGCAGACCAGCCACCAAGTTCTCCCCAGACATGGCAGTAGAACTGGAACTGATAAAGGATACATTGCCTGGTCCTGAACATCCTTCATTATTAGATCAAAGGGTAGGATGTATGTTCTGACCTAAAATTCTCCTTGGAAAACCCAACCTGAGAAGCCTCCCTCAGAAATATGACAGCAAGTCCATCTAT
This sequence comes from Tamandua tetradactyla, assembly GCF_023851605.1. Taxonomy (NCBI): domain Eukaryota; kingdom Metazoa; phylum Chordata; class Mammalia; order Pilosa; family Myrmecophagidae; genus Tamandua; species Tamandua tetradactyla. The sequence goes on along the minus strand of NC_135328.1, from coordinate 106,494,776 downwards.
TCCGGCAGCATCTATAAATGACAATGCCTTTGGGGATCCACTGGGTTGAGAGAGCAGTGGGCTACTTTTCTGGAAATGTCCCCTCCCAGAGAGACAATATCCTTGCATTAAACATAATTTAAGGAGAATGGAAAGAGGGAACTATTTTACAGCTGGTCAGGGTGAAGGAAACCATTAGGAATACTGTGTGGGGTTAGTACCACACCTTAACCCCTCATGTTGCTGGGACCCAGGAAGACAGAAGACAGAAAGGCTGTAAGAACCAAGAAATGGGCAGGAGAGCAGAGGAATCACACTAAGACCCCAGACTCTTCCTCGCTCTCTCCCATCTCCAGCCAGTGTACCACCATTGGCCAGAAACCACCAGGAAAGTTGAGGACCTGGGAGCCCAGAAACAAAGGCCACACGGTTCAGTGTTCCCTGAGCACAGAGCTCATGAAGAAAAGGGAAGCGCTGACCTGGAGGGGCAAATGGGAGCCATGTGGCATAGTCCTTAAGGTGAGAGGCTGAGAGAAGGGATGATCTGCCCCCATTGGGCCTACAGAACACACAGGTGCCACTCTCACCCTATCTACATGGCAGGCAGAACTTTACGCACTCAGGTATGTTTTATGATTAAAGTTCCAGAAACAAACAGATTTAATTATGGGCTGAAAATGCCAAAGACAGCTGCTATAGATCTATGGGGTTAATCTAAAACAATTAGCAATTCAAAGATTTATTTACTACAGATGCACAAGGGATTTTCATTAGTGTGCAATATTCAGAACTAAAACATATGTGCTAAAAAAAAAATCTGGACATTTCTCCAAAATTCAGAGTAATTTGGACGTTTCTCCAAATTTCAGAGTAACTTTAATGTGGAGTGTAGGGAGAGGGAATGGGGACAGATAATTGCCAAGAGGAAAAAAGCTTGAGATGCACAGTTTCCTAAAGTGTAAGAAACGACATTTTCTAGTTTGGTGAAATTATTGTGATTGCAATTGCTTACTTAAATATGGCTTCAGATGAGAAAGAAAGAAAATTTCAACTTAACTGAATACTAAGCTAAAAGTTAATAAACTTAGGTAAAATATATTCTGAAATGCACACAGGTCCCACTGGACCACACTCTGAATATTCTCTTTCACTGTGTGTATAGATTGTTCATGTGCTTCTTCTCACATGTGCCCTACAAAATAAATTTGTAGTATCCATAAGCATCATTATTAAAGAACAGAATGGAACTGGATTTTCTTGTGGTTCAGGAGGTCAGAAAAGGTTCCTTTACACTGGATTACCAATTAAACTGCAGACCCCAAGTCAGGATTTGAGAGCTGTAGCGTCTGATAGAGCTTAGTTTCTTTCCTTAAAATGGTGTGATAAATTTTAAGCCAACACATTTAGGTTTTACTTGGTATTTTAATATTACTTTCTTCTCTGTTGCTTAGAGAGTATTATTAAAGGGGCAAGAGTAAGTGCCCACAAGCTTCTTGCATTACAAAAAGAGGAAAAAAGATAACATCTACTGGACATCTAGTAGGGACACCATGTTATGTACTTGCATATATATTAGTTAATTTAGAGCAACATCAGCAAGTAATATATTAATATATTAATACAGATTAAGAAACTGCTTCTTCTAACATTAAGTAATGTGTCCAGTATCATTTAACTAGTACAAAGTAGAGATAAGAGGTAGAAAATCTAAGTCTGAATAGAATCTATGTATCTGTATGTGGCAACATGAAGAGACAATAAACAACTTTAGGATGAGAAACTTTCAACTATCAGTGATGTCTTCCAAGCAGAGCCAGAATGCCCAGTTTACCATCGCCCCTCTGTGCTCTTCTCCCACCTCTAATTGCTCTCTGTAAGCTCCACTTACGGTTCAAGCAAGGGGGCATCAGGCATGGAAAGGAAGAGACAGACAAGGATATCTGCAACTTTTAGGTAGCCAAGTTATGAAAACCGTTCATCTTGTTAAAGCTTGAGGAACTTTTGTCTACTATTTCTAGTATCTGTCTACTAATTCCGATAAATCTTATTCTTTAAAAGAGCAGGGTTCAAAGAAAGAAATAGCTCTGTCTAGAAACAATGTAAAAAACAAGCCAAACAAAAACAACAAGGGATTTGTAGTGCTCATGATGTTTGTTTCAGAATTCTAAACTATATTGCATCTTTAAGCAGTCTTTAATTACTTTTTGTTTCATTATCATCAACAGGACAAATTAATCACATGAAAATGCAAGTCTCTTAAAGGTGACTGAAAAGTTATCAAAAGGAAGGAAGGAAGGAAGGGAGGAAGGGAGGAAGGGAGGAAGGAAGGAAGGAAAAAGAAAGGAAGAAAGGAAGGAAGAAAGGAAGGAAGGAAGAAAGAAAGGAAGAAATATAACCCACAATTGAAGGCAAATCGGGAGCAGCTGGTCACAACAATCCCACCAGCAGGGAGACTGAACTGATATAATCAGAGGAAGAAAGACTTCTTCAGGATGTATGCAGACTGCAGTTATGAAACAATCACAATAAGACGGCTTTGGAAATGAGTTTGTAAGAAAGAAAGGTGGCTCAGGAAGTGTTTCTTCAATGAGTTCATTTGGGTAAGATGAGGCTGGACGTTAATTTTATAAAATTGAATTGGACCCAGGAAATCAAAGGGGACACATCCTTCCCACACACACCCAAAAGCAATAGAATGAAACAGATAGATGTTTTTATAGGAATGAAAAAAGGAGCACTTGGCCTCTAAGGATTAGGAAACCAGAGCTCAAGTCCTCCTTTGGCATCAACAATCCTATGCAAGGGGCTAAATCTGTCAGGCCACAGAAACCTCATGTGGAAAAATCAGCATGCTCTTAAGTTATGATTTACTTTCCAAGTCAGAATGTCCGATGTAATGAGTATACAAGGATTCGCTTGATTTCACTTCTGCTCTTGGAATATTTAATTCTGCTTTCAGAATAAGGAAGGTAAATTGAAGAACTATTTTATGTATTTTTAAACCAAACTGAAATTAATTATGGTTTATATGGTGATTTGTGTGCAGCCAACGTTTAAGAAATTCTACCTTTGACCAAGCAAAAATTCCATAATTGAAAAGGCTTACCAATGGAAAGCAACAGCTTCCAAGAGACGAGTTCAGCAGATAGGTAGTGAGTGCCCTCCGCCAGCACCTACTGATATTTAGTGTGTCCTTCAGCCTCAGTGCCTCCTTGACTGCTATTCTCAGTCTTTGTGTATCTGCTTTAGCATGTCAGCTGCCAGACCTAAGTCAGGCTGTGACAATAGAGGGACTGCCTAAATGAGCACAGACTGACTTACAAAAAGCACTCTATGGATCCTCACCATTTTCCTTTCAATGCTCTTAGCCTGTCACAGGATGGTTGAGGGGAGAGAGATGTTAAAATACAAATGCAGTTTTTCTAGTTCTCCAGGAAAAAAAAAAATGTACCAAAAGTGGAACAAAGAAGGCTCTTGTGGATAATAACCACTTTCTCCCTATTTCTGTCTTTCTGCCATGGGACATGACTCCCTTCTTTTTGTTTCCAACTCAGCCTAACCCAACCTTTTAACCCCATGGCAGGTGCTCTGTAGTCTGAATTTTACATACACAATAGTCAATAAGCCACGTATATTAAGTAACTTTTATGTTCTATTGACTTTTTCATAACAAACTAGAAATATTAGGTGCAGTTATTTGCAATCATAATAATTTACCATGCACAAATGAAAACCTGTTTTATATGCTTCCTGAGATAATCAAATGCAGCCAACTTCACTTATAGAGAAATAGAGAGCTTGATTTATTCTGGCGGCTGTAGTGTGTATGCTTTCCTGGTGAAATATCAAAATTACAAATGCCGTTTATAATGTACATTTAGTATCATTTAATAATATTCCTCATGTTCTAATCCATGAGTAGGGAGCACGTTGCACTGAATTCGGGGATTCTAAAGCTGACTTAAGCTCAATTTTCCAAAGGGACATTTGAAGAATAATGTGGCTAAAGATGACTCCAAGGAATAATTAATCAAAGCTTCACATACAGAATTCCTCCTCCATTCACTCAAAACTTAGATCTGATAAACAGCTAATTTTATGTTTATTGTGTGACTAGAAAAAAAACGAAAGCAAAAAACAAAAATCCAAAAAACAAAAACAACCCCACAAAAATTGACATGCTTAGCTATTATATCTGCCTGAATATAAATTTGGTAGAGGAGCAAATCACTAAAGGCTTAGAAGAATCGATTCTGTTATTAAAGCTGCCCTTTGTTCAGAAGGATGGATACTGGGGGCTGGCACACATAACACAGTTTTTTACACTTCAACACATAATTGTAATACTGCTGATAGCAATATTACAATTGTGGATTTCTTTGACTTTGTTTTTTGTTGAAAGTATAACTGAATAAGAAAATCAGTTAACCTGCAAGGCAAATAGAATACCTAATGGCAAACAAAAACCAGGTGTGTCTGCTGCTTTCAAGTGAAGAACTTTATTTCTATTAACCTTTAGATATACCACTGTACATTTAGGAACTTCATATAATAAAAATTTGAGTCTGGATAATGTGATATGGGGTATTATGTAAAGATGGACAGGCCCTCAAGAGGTTCATTCAATCTCATTCCAAATTTTTACATAAGGAAATTAAGGAAATGAAGCTTGCAGAGCTTGTTAGTAGCTGGGCTGGGACCAGAAAGCATTCAGTTTCCCAAAAGCGTGACTACTGCTGGCCCCCCATTGACCAGTACAGACGATGAGTGTTTCTAAGAGATGGATAAGGCAAAAAAAACAAAACAAAACCCGACAATGCTGCTCTTCCCTTATCTCATTTGCCAAATTAACAATCCCAAAATAAATGCCTGCTTTTGGAGTTCTACTGATGGTCAAATCATTATCTTATTCCCGTGTTGAGTTGTGTTTGTTTTTTTTTCCCCTCAGAACTCTGGTTGCTCCCACTGTGCTTCACCATTTGAGCCCTATACGAGCTGTTTTCCCACGGTGTGTTGGGAGGAGTCAGCAGTCTAGGTTTCTTACTTCCTCCTGACAAACAGCTCTCTGCAGCCTGGAAGTGCATCTGCACCTGACAAGCTCTCAAGTAATCACAAAAGATAACCTAACAGCTGTTCTGGGTATGTCCACCATCCCAGAATCCCCACTTGTTGGAGGATGAAAAGCTCTTCTCACACCTGCCAAAAGTTTCTGTATCATCGATCATCTCGGAGCAAAAGCAAGACCATGCTGAGACTCTCAGGAAAGCCAGGTTTACGAAACTGAGAAGGATATTTCCAATACTGGCACAATCATTACTTATTTCGAAAGTTCTTAGAAGTATGCCATCACCTTTAAATGCACATTGATAGGAAAAAAGTTTGAAAACTTCCTCTCATAAAGGATAAAAACATTAATTATTGACAGGAATACGAAAGGAATTTGCCATAAGTGTTTGGAAAGGATTTGGAAAAGGAGGATAGAGGGATACTCCAGCAATAATGAAAAGTTTATATTCTTCACTGAAGTTAGCTCTGAGTGACAAAATGTCTCAGGGTTGACTGGTTCCAGCTGCCAGTTCAACTCAAGCTGCCCTCTCCACAGCCTACTGTGGGGACTTGACTGTTGTCACAGGGCTCTACCATGTGAAGCAAGAACCCCCACTTACATGGAGTGACTCACAACATTTCTGAAATAAAGAAATCAGCCCTCTACATTTGCTTGCTAAAACACGATCCTGAACTTGAATTACAATTTTGGAAAACGATGAAGTGTAATGAGTTAAACACTATAATGGGTATTAGGCACATATTAGTTATAAGATTCTGTGGTAGATACTCTGAGAGTCTTAAAGCTATCTTAAAAGAAGCCCTCCCTTTGAGGAGGAGATCAGGTGTCAGGCTGAGGATGTGAGATCTCTGTCAGTCTTTATAATGACTCCATTAAAGTAAGCATCATCATAGCCTTTTCCCAAGGAAATGGGGGCTCAGAGAGCTTAGTACTTGCCCTAGACCAAACAGCTAGAGAGTAACCAACCTGGGGTCTGAGGCTTGTACTCTCTATACCATCCCATGCTGCTTCCAAGGATGAATAGAAAGAAAACCAACAGTGCAGTGAAGCCTGTAATGCACACGACCACTTGTCCAGATGACACGTGCTCCAGAATTCAAAGAGAGAGATCCCTGAGGTAGTATCTGCTTTCACGACAGCTCCCATTGGCTGAGAGTAGACAATACACAAACAGGGCCAGCTGATGCACCCAACAAGAGCTGAGGTCGCACAGTGCATGGTGGCCAAGAGCACAGGCTTCAGAAGAAGCTCAGACTCGAGTACAAATGGCAGCCATGCCTCTTATTGGCCAGCCCACCTAATCTAGTCTAGACTTGGTTTCTCAATCTATAAAGTGGGTGAGTTCCTCTGAGGCTCACCCCCAATGCCTTACGTGACTGGCTATCAGAGGTAATGGCCAAAACAATGTTTAGAACCCTGGATGTTAGGTCTTATGATTTTCATCTTATAGATGAGGAATGCAGGCTCAGATCAAGTGAAAAAACAACTGCTACAAAAGCCATATATACTTTCAAATCATTAACCCCTTTCAATTTATCCTTGTTTATTACAGTGACCTTTCTTTCCTGATTACTGCCAATTTTGTTGGAGATTGATTTGTCTCTCCTCCCACCAGCTTTCCCAAATCTATGTATATAATTGCAAACTCAGGGCTGGTATGACGTCAACTTGATCAGATCCAATCTCCACATGATTTTGTACTTTTCCTTTATAAAAGGGCCATCCAAACTATATTAGAACAACTCTTATGATACAGAGCTCACTTACTCCCCAGGCAGCCCAAGAATCACCATAAACAAAACAAAAACAAAACAAATCTGCTATTGTTACCCAGTTAATCCCTGAGTAGGCTAGCCTAACAGAGGAATTTGGAATGGAATTTGCAAATGTTAAGTAATAAATCTATAAACTAAATCTGAGTGACAAGGGATTATTTCAGATCTACCCCTACACAAGGCTAGAATAGATGTGCATGACTCCCCATAAAAATGTATCACAATTGGCATTAATACATTAATCTACATTTGATAACTGGGTATCAGATAACTTTGCGATACAAAGTTTAAAATGACATGTGTATTTAAGGAAAGATACATATTTGTTTGTTTCCAAAATGGATGGTACTATATTAGGTCCATTTGGAAAAGTTATTTCTTAGCTTTTTCAAAACTCTTAAAAACACACAGTTCCACCAGGAGATAAATCTTGAGGAGTACTTATAAAACACACCTCTGTTAAAGTCAATTTTCATAAAGTGGAACTAATTTTAAATAAGCATCCCTGTCTATTTTTGCCTACCCATAAATCATTCCAAAGTTTTACAATACTGGCCAACAAATTTCGCAGCCAACTGCCATTTGTTAAGATGCAAAGTGTTAAGATGCAATTGTGCTACGCCTGGGTACATATCAGATAAAATCATTCCTCCTGGGTAGGATTGGTTAATTTTATTATGATTATTAGTATTTCTTTTATTATACAAGTTCATGATACCTCTTCTCTTCTTCCTGGTGAACATATGCCTTTAACTTAAGGGTGGAAAAATATGTGCATGTATATGTGTGTGTATGTTAGAGCCCATATGTGACTGTACGGTAAGCTTCTGCTTTCAGCAAATACTCCAGATATCCAATCTGTTGTAAAATTTGGTGAACCAAAAAATCCTTCGACGATGGGGAGGGAAAATATGAATCGGGGTCTTCCTAAGGGCCTCAGGAACCAGACATCTGCAGAGAGAGGTCCACCAGATGTCCTTGTTTTCATCTGGCTCCCTGCATAGGAGAATACGTGAAGTTGGAATGCAGGCCACAGTTCCAACAGGGAGATAAAGGGCCAATGTTTCTGATTCCATGGACTCTTTTTCCCTATTCTTGACATTGGCTATTTTGTTAAGAATTCATTGAAATGCCTTAGTAAGTAATTCCAAAGCATAACAACTCAAAGAAAAATGACCTGGACTTGAAATATGAGTATATATAAATTGGTAAAGCGCACTTTAAGCTGTGTTCCCACAATATCTACAAGGAGCTACTGGACTTCAACAGAAAATAAAAGACTGGAATAAATACCAAGCCGGTATCTGGCACACAGTGTATTACTCAAGAAATATTTCTTGAATAAAAGAAAAAGGGAAGGACTGGCAACCAAATGTAGGTGTTTCAGCTCACAGAAAAGGTAAAAAGGAGAAGATTCGATTTCAAGTGTTTTTTTTCTCTTTTTCTAAAGGATATTATTAAACACACTTGTTAAGAATTGTGAAATGCTGTCAATGCATTAGATGCCTGCTGCCGAATATCAATTTCACCAAGTTTTATTAATGTTTAACAATCCAGATGAGGCAAAAAAAGATGATGACAAGGCAGAAGCACTGCACTACAGTAAGTTCTGTTATTTTGTCTTATTTATTCTTTCTTATTGCTTAGCAGATTAAGTACATCGAGGGGACTCCGCACATTATTTAGAACATTTATTCGTCATTATATGGTGAGGTCACCAAAGACAAGTGCTGGGTGTTGTTCAGCCTTCCTTCTCACCTAGCACAGTGACTGGAAGATAATAATCTCCCAGAAAATGTCTTCTGAATTCAATCAAGAATAAATGAGTGAATGAAGATGCATCAATGAAAGCTTTAGGCTTGTAGCTTCTTATTTTGACACCAACCCCTGGGTTGCCTATATCTGATACATTGTCAGTTGACTCACATGTTTTATGTATTTGTTTTCTTATTTAAAAATGATTGGATAGATAAGGGAGTTCCACCTCAGACAACTTCTAAGTCCCTGACATGGCTGCTCCTAAGATGACATGTAAGATTTCAATTCTGAGATCCCTGTTGAAATTGAGGGGCATTCTATGCCTTGTCCTAAGAAGTTTAGGATGAGTGGTGAGTTTTAAAGTGAAGAAAAATGACAGGATTTACATATGAACAAAACGTTTCTTAGGCTGCAGTGTTCATGCTGAATTGACAGTTGAAGCTCAAGCTCAGATGATGGAAATTTTAGAAGTATGCTGTTTCCAAAGACTATCTGAGAGATTTTGGACAGTTAGGATGAGGAAAGAAAGAAATCAGGGATTTAGGAATGGGAAGTTGGGTGAAGAGTGGTGCAATCAAAAAAAAAAAGTAAGTAAATACATAAATGTTCATATAAATTGACGTAACCACTGAAATTATTCCCAGTTCTGATATTCTGATTGAATATTTAGCTGAATGTTTCATAAAGCAGTTCTAAAGAATGAGATCAAATTTAAGAGCAATTCACAAAAGTTAGGAGAATAAAAACCTCTATGTGGTTAAAATTGAGAACTTTGATTGAATTAAAGTTAAACATATCTATTTACTGCAGGAGTCTTTAAATCTCTAAAGGAAGCATATAGTAAGTGGTCTTCCTTAAATATATTTGACAGCAAAGTTCTTTCCCACTCCTTTCTTTTTTAAAGTGCTTTATGAAATTATGTTTATGGAAAACTCTTTTTAGAAAAGACTCTTCTTGGATATTTTCTCTCTCTTAATCTCAGCCATTCTTAACAGTAATCCAAAGATTATATACTTACTTTCTGCGAGGATTACTTGGCAATATGGAATCAATCACACCCAGAGATTTTCTACAATCAAGATTTTTATAATTTTTACATGAGTAATCAGCATTCCACTTCTATCACCCTTGACAATTTTCAGTGATGATAATGAATAAGATTCATAAAATAATTATTGAGCTTTTTAGTATGTTTCAGGAATGCTGCTAAGTAGCTAACAGGCACTAATCATGCAATCCTCACAGCTGTCCTATAAAGTAATTACTAGTGTTTAGTTCCATTTTATAGAGGAACAAACCGATCCTTGGAGAGGCTAATTTACTTGAACAAGGTAAGAAAGGGTTATAACCCACATTTCCAAACTGGAGAGCCTGGGCACATTTACCTTCACATGTGATCATGTAGGCCCATAACTCATTTCCGAAATACTAAATCAAGACCATGCACATGTGGTCTTTAAGTAAATTAACTTAGAACATATAGCAAATTGGCATTAAAATCATTCATGTAACCATTCACACATTCATTCTTTCATTTACTCAACACCTGTTAAGTACCTACTATAGGCTAGACACTACCGTTTGGGGTTCTGAGGTTACAGCAGAGGACTGAATAGTCAAACTCCATGCCTTTGTAGAGGAGACAAAAGGGTAAGCAAATATAGTAAATAGAACTGGTGGGGGGCGGGGGGATGGGAAATGACTGCCAAGAAGAAGCTATGAAGAGTTGGGAGTGCTTGTGTGTTTGGGTATGGGTGGAAAGAACTGTGCAGGCCTCCTTGTTAGGTCAGGCCAGACGAGAGTTCAAAGGGCTTCACATAGGGAGGCCACTGGTGACCTTGATAAAAGCAGCTTTAGAGGAGTGGGCTCAAGAGATAAAGGAAAAGGACAAATGTAATAGCATAAATGAATGTCTATGGTAATAATATAGTGGTGAGGGAAATTTTTACGATGAAGGAAAAGAAAATTATTTGAGTCACATTTCTGATGACTGAGAGGGGATGGAGTCCACGAAACAAACGGAAAAGGTGGCCTGAAGTACAAACCAACAATTAATTCACCATAGTAATAGGAGAAAAGCTGAAGTATGTGACCACAGAGGAAGGTGGGGGATCAGATACGCCAAATAAAATAGATTTCATGTAATTTCTAGATTTTTTTTGAGGTCCACATTCTGCCTTTTACTAGCTGTGTCGAATTTCAGTTTTTACTGTCTGCAAAACTGGGGAAAATAGTACCTATCATATGGGATTACTGTGAAGATTATAAATTAGTATCTATTTTAAGGCTTAGAAGAGTGACTATAGTATAACAGGCGAAAGTGTGAAATATTGTGTTGTTATTAATGTTATTTAGCTCAAATTATAAAACCTGAATTTAATTTTGCAGTTTTTTAGCATCAAATAAAATGCAGTCCGTGGAAAAAAACAAGTAAGTCTTCAGTTGTGACATGGTTTGTTTAACGCAGTATCACTAATGCATTCTTAGCATTAATTCCGAAAGGGGCTATAAATTGAATCAATTCCGATTTTGTTAAAGTCTTTGAAAATAACATAACATTCTACTGAGCCAAATGCTTTCTTATAGTAAACAAATAGGGAACATTTTGAAACTCGACATGTGCTACATTTTTTGATTAGTAAGCAGAAGGAACAGATGCAATCAATACTTGGATTCCTGGAGCAAATTTATTTATTTCCTCTGTGAAACCTTTCTTGATATGAAGACTTCCCTAAGGAATTCAAAAAGTCTTGGGCATCTCTCTATTGCCACCCCATTTTTGTAGAAGTTTCCTTGACACTGCTGCTACCCTAGTTCAATTCTCTCCTAGACCATTTCAACCTTCCACTCTTGCCTTCCATCTCCCAGGCGACATACAGCCCACTCTACATAGCAATGATCTTTCAACAATGTAAATCAGATCAGGCTACTACCTTGCTTAAAACCTTGTAATGGCTTTCTGAGCTCTCAGAATAAAATGCGAACACTCAGCATGGTTTAGAAAGCCTTGCTGAGCTGGCCCTTACCTACCTCCCCAACCCATCTCCTACTGCCCCTTTATGTTCATCGCTCACAATGTCCAAATCAGCACTCTGTTCTGAGAATATATCGAGCTCTTTCGCCATTCAGGGCTCTTTGCTCTTGATGTCCCTTCTGCACAGAACATTCCTTCTCCAACTCCGTACGTGACTGACTTATCATTTGTGTCTGCTCAAATGACACTTTTTCAAAGAGGAATCCCCTCCCTCCCCAAATAAAGCAGTTCTGTCTTCCCTGGTTCTATTTATTTCATAACACTTATCTCTAGTTGAAACAGGCTTGAATGTTTCTGTACTTGTTTTTTTCTGTCTTGTTGCTTTGATGCATTACATATAAAACTTAGATTCTTCTTCACTCCTTTATCTACAGTGTACAAAAAGTAGAAATTCACTAAATTTAATAAAAAGATTAATAAATTCCAATGCCTGCGTTTTACAGGTGATCTAGTCAATACTTGAGAAGGCCAGAGTGACTTTGGACTGTCACATAGATTTTCAGTTGGTAAGCTAAAGAGACTGTTTTTTCAATCATACATTTCTTCATTTTTAAAAATCATTCATTCACTTAATAATCCAACACAATCTTATTTGTATCTTCATTGTTCATTTGTTTTACACACTGAGCTTCCAGTTTAGATATCCATTGAGTAAAGGATTCCTCAGGAAAAATATATCGGAAAAACATGTTCATGTCATCTGACTCAATGTCATGCCTGTTAGTCTTTTAATAAAACCAGTATTGTGTAGTGCATTTGTACATTCACGAAGCAATGTGTATTACTAATACAAGTACATTCATATTAATGAAAAACTCTAGATTACTCTTTATATATTAAGGACCATGCACATACAATTTGAAAATTAAATATAAACTAAATTCAGCTTATTTAACTTGAATAATCATTCTACTGATTCATGAATACAGAGAATAGTAGTTTGCAGTCCAGGGCTTTGGAAATATGATCACCAGGTTACTTAAAGTACATTTATTAGGTGGTAAGGGATTGTGAAAGGAAAATTCTAGGCCATGATTTGAAATATTATCCTGTAGCTCAAAAGGGATCTGATGTAGCTGCAAAGTGACAATGCTAGAAAACTGGTTGTCTTAACCAAATCTTAACGATCATTTAGTTGGGAAATGTTACAGTAGAGCATAAACTTTTCCCTCCAGTCCATTTCAGAATAATCAGGAGACTGCTTAGCTCAGTCTTCTAATTAAAATGCTAACACCAGTCCCAGAAAGGTGTGGGACAGTCATTATATTTGTACTTCAGCTGCAATGCTACATTTATCAAGTTCTTGCACTTCACTGTTTCAAATCTGGCCTGATATATTATAACCTAGTGGTTAGCATAATCCATAGCAGATTCAGTCAAATTCAAAGAACATTTGAGCCACTCTGTAGGTTTTCCAAAGCGCATAAAGATGAGCAGTACACAGGCTTTGCTCTCAAGGAACTTACAATTTTATGAGGAAAATACACCCAGAACTAAGTGATATAAAACATAATATGATAAAAACTATATATATATGAATACAAAGTACAAGGAGCACAGAGAAGGGAGCACTTGTATTTAATTCTACTTTGGGCAACAAAAAGTCTTCAGAGCTATACCATAAATGTTGTCACATCCTTCTGGCTTCAGGAAAGCAGTAACATCTTAGCTGTGGCTTGAAGGTCAAATGGGATTTGCTTATAGTGGTAGGTTTTGAGGATGGCATGTACGAAAAAGAGGCAGAGAAATGCATGCATGTTGACAGATAATATGGAGTGAACTAACATGGAGTGATTCTATTACACAGGAATGAAAGGAGATGAGGAAGGAAAGGGAGTTGAGGACCAGGTCAACAAAAGCTGTAAATGAACATGATTACATGTGTGCTTTAAATTACGCCAAAGGCTTATTAATACTTAAGGAGTGGAGAGGGGTTAGTGAATTTTTTAGTAAAATCAAGCTGTCTGGTGTGGGGATTGGGAAGCAGCATAAAAACACTATAGTTCTGGGATGGGGGGAGTCTAGAGAATGGTCTAAGAAAGGGACGTGCCTAGAAGGGTGGTGGTAGACAATCTATACACCAACTGGAGAGTATCTATAACTCCACTTCCCTCAATCTCACAGTCCCAAGAATTTACTTCTCCAAACGGAAGATTATCATGTTAATGCATAGATTTCCTTCAAACAAATCTAAACATCAAAAAAAAATTGGGGGATGGGGTGGGCAAATGAGGCTCCAAATCAAGTTTAATAAATAAAGTCGCGGGGGCGCTCAGGGCAGTTATCACTTCACAGTGTGGTCCCTGGCAGGGCCAGAAGGGAGGGAGGTCCAGTCCTGGCTGGAGGGAGGGGCTCGTGCCAACAAAACTCCTGAGAATAACGTGGAACCTGCGGAGCGCTGCCGCCCCCTGGAGGACCCCAACTCCAACTTGTAAACGGAAGCAAAATACAAGGAGGGAGCTAGTAAGAGAAACCCCAGTCCATGGCTGGGGAGCTTCCTACAGAAATAACAGAAATACAGAAATAACACCTGCAGGATCCAGAGCTTTCGGGAGGCCCCCCTGCCATGGCACCAAACCCAGGGAAGGTTAGGAGCAGCCAACTAGGGGGAGGGCAAATGCCCTGTTTTTCTCACATCCGCACTGAGGCACTGAGGGCAGTCAGGTTTGGGGAGGAGAAGGCGGAGGAGTCCAGGGGGCTGGGGGTTGGAAAATGAGGTATATGGCTCTGGCTCCACAGGATTTGGCACTGAGTAGCAGCTCTGAGTTCATCTGCAGAACAGAAACAACTCACAAGGCCAATTCTTCTCAGACTGGAGGAAAGGAAACCCCCAATACCAGGGATGGTTTCATGTGAGGATTGTCAACTCTAGACACAGTCCGAGCCTCGGTGCTTTTCAAACCTACCATTCTAACGCCGTTTTCAAAGGCTTGTCGGGTGAGTGGCGCTGGTCCGTCCACAGTCTTGCCGTCGTCGTCTGGACCCCAGCTGGCACTGTAAATGTGCACGTGCTGGGGATTGAAGCTGACTGATTTTGCCTCGACCATGTCGGTGACATCCCCATCCAGCATTCGCACTCCTTCAAAAACAGAAGGGAAACTAGCTTGATTACAGAAACTTAACTCTAAGACTCCCAAACAACCCAAGACATACTCAGTTACAAAATTTGGGGGGGAAAGTATCACCTTCAATCAACATTTAGGTGAGCATATTTGCACCATTAAAAGAAAAATGTAGACTTGGCGGGAGCTTTCTTGGGGAGAAAGGAAGTTGCTTTGCATGTAGAAGAGCAAAACTTTTTCAGTCTTTTTTATGCACTCATTTTTTTCAAGGTTCTGAATTCTACAATAGCTCAATAAGCACCTAAAAAGAAGTGCCTCAAGCAATCCATCTTTCCTAAATTTCTTTTCATTAGATAACTTGTGTTCATAACTGGTATAAAACATTCTGACCTTAGCCAGTCTTACAAGTTTGGAAACCTGCCAAGTTAGGTTGATCTAATTTCCTCCATATTTAGTATTATCTCCCAATCTGTAAGACTGAAGTGAATTTAATGTATTACTTCTTTGCCAAGTTATTTATAAGTCAAATAATAAATGAGAACATTCTTTGTGCATGTAACACTTGAAATAATTCTCAGAGGGTTTTAGCAATGTTTAGTCATCAATCTTCTTTTAAGTATATTCTTGTCAGACAGATACGGATTTATTATTGACCCTATTTTGTAAAGTTAGAAACTGATATACTCAGAAATAAAGTATATATCAAATGCCAGGCTTTCCTTTTTTTCCTTTTATTTTGGAGACTTGCATAACATGCCTGTTATGAATGGAGAAAAATAACAGTAAGAAAACATCTAATTTAGCTTAAGCTAACACTATCACTGAGACGATGTATCATTATTATTATTATTATTTTTGGCATGGGCAGGCTCCAGGAACCGAACCCAGGTGAGACAATGTATTATTTTTAAAATTATATCTTTACATCCCAAATTTACTCCTTTGCAAAATTTTGCTATCCAGTACAATTCCAAGTTTTACCAGTTCCCTATAAATGGGGAACCACAAATCTGGCAGCATCCTTTTACTTTGAAGAAATAACATTTTATTTTATTCTTACATAATCAGTACCAACGGGTCCATATGCCTGTTGGGCGTGGTCCAACTTCTGAAACCTTAAAAGCAGGTCGGAGCTGCCGCTTTCATTCCCTGTTCCATACCGTCATTCCTTTTGCAACCACCGAAAAGCCAGCTTTACAAAGGTGGGATAACTTTGAAAGGAACGTACTGTAGTCTAAGGATGAATCTGTAAGCTACTTCAAACTCATAGTTCCCATGGTGTCTAAGCGTCGTCAGGGTCGATGTGTTTCCCTTGGAAATATCCCACAGCACCTCTGTGAGTTTGTTGTGGTCCCAAAGAATGCTCCTGGATCCCATCGGCCAGTGATGAGTGCTGTTAAATGTGGGGTATATTTCTTCCCTGTCTCTGTGCTCCATAGATACATCATGGAATATGGATCAGAAAAGGTTTCTTTTCACTTTTGCATTTAACATTAGTATTATGAGCATATTCCCACATCAAGGAAAGTTCTTTCTTTTCATGTCTGTGCAATACACCATATTCACCAGTATTTATTTAATTCTTTTCTAGTTATTGAACTTTCCAACTGTATTCCATTTTATTATTACCTGTGAATATTTCTTTAATATAGATGCCTAGAAGAAATATTACCAACTGAGCTCATTTTTTTTGGCATGGGCAGGTTCTGGGAAGCGATCCTGGGGTCTCTGACACAGCAGGCGAGAGTTCTGCCACTGCACTGCCCCCAGCTGAACTCTTTTTAATGATCTTTATATCTATTATCAAATTGCTTCCCAGAAATATTGCACTGATTATATTCCAACCAAGAACATATGACAATGACTGTTTTATTGCATCTTTATCTGCATTAGGTATTTTTGTTTAAAATAGAATAGAATCTCTTCACCATATTTTAATGGTCAAAACGAGCATTTCGGGCGGGCCACGGTGGCTCAGCAGGCAAGAATGCTTGCCTGCTATGCCAGAGGAACCGGGTTCAATTCCCGGTGCCTGCCCATGTTTAAAAAAAAGGAGCATTTCATTTTTGTTGACTTTTTATTTAAAGTGAAACTAATATTTTTACATTAACCACTATTTCATTTCTTTTATGATTTTTGACCTGTTTATAACTTTGCTCATTTAAAAACATTATTGGGCAAATTAATGATTTTCTTCTTTATTGTTAGATGGCCTTATATATTAGTAGAGTTAACACTTTTGGCATCTTTGCCCTAAATAATCTCTTTGTTATTTATAATATTTTTTGTTCAGCACATTTGCACTTCATGCTTTATAATGCATGTCATTATATAAGCAGGGACATTTCTTTCCTATTACAATACTTTTATTTTTTGAAATTTGCTTAGAATGTTTCATTGCATTAATTCTTGAAATGAATTTTAGATTTGTTACAAAAGAGCCGGGACAAAATGCTTTGGAGTTCTGTGGCAGCTTTAATACAATGTGACTTGAGGTGAGAATTCTGGTAGGAAAAAAATAAAAATTTTGATGGAACTATATCATCTTTGTAGTATTAAAAATAGGTTTAACTGTTAACTGTAACAATTTGAAACATGTAGAAAAAGAAAAAGAATACTACAATGAACACTGATAGAGTGCAACAGTTATTAACATTTTGTCACATTTTCTAAAAACACAAATACTAGGCTCAACTATTTTAAGTTGCATTATACTTCATTTTTTGATGTTTTTTAAAATATATGGAAATAGTGTCACATTATCATCTAATACCCAGTAAATAAGTAATTTCCACCAACTCTCCTTAAAGACATTGTATTTAGTTGTGTCTCTGGAGTTTTTTTTTCTTTATATGTTTGAATTTTTACAGAAAATATATGTTAACAGGTGATGTGGAGAATGAAGTCCCATATAAATTATGGGATATATTTACAAGACTTGCCATTAGTTTATTTTATGGACATAGAGGATTCAGTAGAATGCATGTATTGGGCTTTGAGAGCTATTGGCATATTTGTTTAATTTGACTTGAATATTTAAAATTCATCACTGAATATAAAAATACATCATTTTATATCTTTTACTTTGGAGACTGGCATTAAATAAACTATTCTGTTATGAATGGAGAAAAACAACAATAGCAACAAAATATCTAAAACTTGAATTATGAATTAAAAATATTTAATTTTAAAATCAAAAGTAGTTAAACTACTTTATATTTACTTCTTATTTAAAAGTATAAAATGAAACTCTTTACCTGTACGAGAAAGTCTGAAATAAGCATTGTATCATATTTGCTCCAAATAACTGGCCCAAATAATCTGTCTAAATGCCAATGTGCCAAGATATCTACACAAAACCTAAATTCAGTTTCTACGTTATGCAACTTATATGAAGTCCATGAAAAAAGTGCTTGATAAAATCAAGTAACATTAATTTTCTGGCCAAAAACTCACAAGAAGAATTTCATTTACTAAAGTTTGAAGATGAAAGTTGCTTCTTTTTCCTTAACTCCAAGATTCGTATCTCAGATTTGAGGGATTATGAGCATAATTCAAAATGTTCTTGTTTTTAAGGTGAAAGAACATTCATGGGTCGTTGTCAGACATTCAATTGTTTAGTGAGGTACTGTTAACACATGTCAGTGGTTTATTTGTCAAGTTCATAAATTCATCCTTCACCCCCTCGAGGGCGAGAGTGGGGGTTTGTGTTGGTGAGTAATGACGGGGGCACGGGACCGTATCTGTGCAAGTGAGAGACTGTATGTGTTCTGGAGGGGAGAAGGGGTGATGGGTTCCCACTGCAGCCATCTGATTCTCTTGGGAAGAGCAGGGGCCTCCAGCATCCTTATCATTCCTCTAGGAAAAGCCTTCTCTTTTCCTCAGCTCCTCCCCAAGGTTCCCCCTTGATACACAGATGTTCTCAGAGTACAGCTACTTACTGTTCACAAGCTGCCATGCTCTTAGAATTCAGGGAGAAAGTAAAGAAACAGGTCAAATCTATTGTGGACTGATATTGAAGATTTTCTCAGAAAACTTTTTCTTAGCATTAGTATTATGCATCCTAAATATTTCATGGTACAGGACCTCTATATTTATACCCTTATAGTCTAGAAAGGATTGTCATCTTTATTCTTTAGTTTCAACTCTATTTACCACTTGGAAACAAGAAGAGCGTTGGAAACATGGAGGTCAGCCTAGTGCTAAAAACTTCATTCAACTTATGACTTCCTTTAGGAGACCTCTAGGGGACACCTTCAGGCCAGCTATAATGAAAATGTCACTAGGATCTATACCATCTCTTACAATGTTTTCCTCCTATTTATGTCTGGCTGTGGCACCAAGCAGTTGCTAACAAAGATGATTATATATGGGAAAGCTAGCCTTTGCTTTTCTTAAAGCTTGTGTTATACTGCTTTGGCTGGGTCCTTACAGCAAACATGTATATGTTTGAACATGTACGTATATGTGTATGTGTGTGTACATATATAATCTGAAATTATTAATGAAAACAATATCACTACATTATGGGACCACAAAAGGAAATTGCACCATTTACCATTTTAATTGAAAATAAATGGAACTCTTTGTAAAGTCTGAGCAAATGAAGGACTTTCTTCTTTGACAGAATTTCAAACTGCTTCTTTCCCTAGAGATATTATTGTCTGGTGTTTATATTGTTAGTTTTTTCTGACCCACATACCAGCTGTATATTTTTGGTACTGATGTGAATGACAAGCGGACATTTTTTTCATGCCTGTTTAAAGGAAAAAATGTCTATGTTTGCAACACATCAGGAGTACTGCTCCAGAAGTCTCTACTGTATTTAACAACACATGGTAACGTGGTCATTTCGCTGTCAGCAATAGTTGAACACTTTTATGCAAACATATGCCTGTCTTTATTTTAAAAAGACTTCTGAAAACCAGTTAGCACAGAGATCTTGGCTCTTTGCAATATCTGCGGAAGTTTGTTTCCCATACCTCCGATCTTGGCATTGAAAGCAATTCCGACTGTGCAGTGAGAGTTGTTTGCTGCGGCTGCCACTTCTCCAGCACAGCGGGTCCCATGCCTGCAGGCAGAACACACACATTCTCTAAGTAAGAAGCTCCATTCTCACAAACCCAAGACGTCATTGCCACTACTCAGACTTCAAAGTGGGGGAGAATGTTATCATCAAGCTGTGGGTGTTTCTGGAACTTCCTACCCAAGTAGCACTTAGCTTGTCCACAGCAAAACTTTTAGCACTTCATTATATTCTGCTTTGGATTATATTCTTGATATGTTTCTTCCTGGTATCTCGCCTTCCCTACCAGAAAATCTCCTTGAAAGCGAAGGCTGAATTATATGTTTCTTTGTATTCTTCAAAGCTGTGCTGTCAGATATGGCAGTCACAAGCCATATTAGGCTACTGAATACTTGAAATTTTTGTTATTGCAATCTCACCTGGATTAATTTTTTTTTTAATTTTAATTAAATTTAAAAACTAATATTCGACTGGAACACTTTAGAATGTAGGTATGTGAATCTAATTATTAAACTCTACATTTAAATAAAGATCAAATATTTCCAATGAACCTTATTATCTAAAAGGGAATGTGTTGTCAGTGTAAAATGCACACGTTTTCAAAGACGCTCCAACAAAAAATGTTAACTATCTCATTAATAATTGTTTTATGTCCATAACATGTTGAAATAATTTAATAAAATACATTTATCAAAATTAATTTCACCTGTTTCTTTTCACTTTTCTATTGTTTTTCTTCAAATGTGGCTATTAGGAATTTATAAAAGAAATTCTGGAAGACATTCCTCTTTATTTCTTGCCACAAAAATCTTGTTCTTTGATCAGGGAAATCTTATAGCTGAAAAGACTTATAAGATCAACTGCAAAGTACGATCTGTTTAGAAATGTTGGCTTAAAACAAAGCATTGGGAAGAAGTGAAGGTGTACTGAATCCAGAGAAAGAACTCTAAGACTGCTATTCTGCTGTGTATGCTGAAGAGGGATGGGCAATAATGTATTTGCCTTTGTGAAAGAAGTCCATCCACCTAGGATGCCTGAGATGGAAAAAGATTTGTTGACAGCAGTACAGTTAGCAAAAGTGACTAAAACTCAAGACCCTCAAATTCCATTTCAAGGCTTTTAAATTCACAGCACAGCTTTCTCAGAGCACATTTGTCATGGGCTCTGACTACTGTCTACACAACTATGAACAAGTTAATTTAATGCTACAAGCATGCTATTAAAATGCTATTAAAGTGGCTCAGTGGCAGAATTCTCGCCTGCCATGCCAGAGACCTGGGTTCGATTCCCAGTGCCTGCCTATGTTAGAAAAAAAATGCTATTAAAACTTATCACTGATTAGGTCCACCACAAATGTACAACAATGAAATACTATATACTATATTTCTCATTTAGCAATCTGTATTTTTCAATGTAACTATATAACTTTTAATGGTTTATAAGTATAATCCTTTAAGTAGGATATATATATATAATATATAAATAATATATATATATATATTAGTGGTGTGTATATATATATATATATATATATATATATATGTATATACATAGACCATAATCTCTTCAATGAACCCTTACACGGTTTTTCACTAATATTACAAGACCGAAGAACAATTCCAATTTTACACTATGGGACAAATTCCTAGAAGTGGGACTACTTAATCAAAGAGTACATATATGTTCCAACACATTGTTAAATTGTTTAACACTTCCACTAACAGCACACAAAAGTAATATAACAAAGCTCATAAAAACTGCAAGATTGGTAAATATTATTACAAACATTAAAATTTAATGCATGGCGGAAAAGAAAAGACACATTGAATGACAATATGAAAAACAGAGAAAATATATGGACAAACTCCTCTGTACGCTATGAGTTTTTCAATTTTTTTCATCCTTGTCAATCTGACATGCAAAATCTTATTTCACTGTTGCTTTCCATTTTTTTCTCCTGATTACGCTCAACATTGAACAACTTTTAAAATATATATTAGATATTTCTATTTTTATTTCATGAGTAACCTTTCATACTTACCCATTATCTTACGTTTTCCCCATTATATCTGTGGTAAATATATTTCCAAGTTTGTATATGGAACATAAGAATCTTGGTTAGAGCCATTTTGGGTTGTTCTATACAAGTATTTAATTTTTATGTGCTCATAATTATCTTGCCCTCTTGGTATTTAGTTGTACCACTTTAATCATTGGAAAAATGGCCAATGTTTAAAAGGAAAAAAATGTTTTTTTTGCAAACCCTAAGGTCAATTACTAATACTTCCCTGAAGCTTAGCAATTGTTTACTATGATTGTCCATTAGGCTGTTATTGCTTATTACTTCATGTTAGAAGTTATTTTTATTCAAATGTTTGATTCCCTCAATGAGTCCACTCTACTATTAATTAATAAATGCAAATTCTGCTGGACCATGGACCTCTAGTTTTTAATGCAGCTCTGGTTTATCCTTTGACTTATTGGTTGTTTAGATGCTTTATGTTTTACAAATATATGCAGTGTTCTATTATCTTTTAGTTAAGTTAACTACTCTGTGATAAAATAATTTCTATGAACCAATTCTTGGATTTTGTGAGACTTCCACAATGGCCAAATATGTGCTCAATTTTTATAAAGGTTCCATGTGCTTAAGAGGGATGTAGTTTCTCTTAATTGTTTTTATGTGTCCATTATATTCATTACATTGTGGATTTGTTAATTTTCTTTGCAGTTCTATCAATTTATTTTTAGAATGGAAATAATATTTCTTGTGAAACAAACCATTTATCAATGTTTAGTAATATTATGAGGCTTTTTGCAGTAATTTTAGCCCTAAACGTATCGCGTTAATATTTAGCTTGCATATTTTTCATTCCTCTTACTTTCAACCGTTCTGTGTTCATATTTGCTATGTCTCTATTAACAGAATATAATTACATACTATTTCAAGCCAGACTAACTGTTTTGTCTTCACCCAGAGAGTTAAGCACATGTACAGTTAAGTACATTTAGAGTGCTTTTTGATGTTTTCATTTATGCATTTTCCCTGCACTAGTTTAAACTGGATATTTTCTACTACTTAGTGGTTACACTAAGCATTTGATCACAATTACATAATATCACAAAGTCTAAAATTATTCAATAGCTTTTCCCTCTCTTTTTTCAAACATACAGACCTCAGAATATTTTAAGTCTGATTCCTACCCCTTGACTTGTAAGTACTTCCCATGATTATAGTTTCACCTTGATTATTTTAACCTTGGAAATTACTCATTATGGTTAATCTTTTAAGGATTCAATGTTTGTTTATATTTACTTAGATTTACAAATGCATTCTTTGCACTATTTCTTTTTGTAGCTCATACTGTCCTTTCTGAAGAACAGCCTGTGAGTAAATGTACCCTTTCAAGAGCATTTTGGTAGTCAACACTATCATTTTATTTCATTTTATTGTGGTTCTTGAAAAACTGTTTCACTATGTACAGAATTCTAGATTAAAGGCATTTCAAAGGTATTATTCTACTATCTCCTAGCTTCCACTGTTTCTAGTGAGAAATCAGCAATCTAGGTAATCTCTGGACGCATTTCAGATCTCTTTATCTTTGCTATTCTGCAGGTTCATTAAGATATTGTATGTATGGATGGATGGATTTATAAAAAAAATCTTGCTTTAAATTCTTAAATCTGTAGGATAATTTTTTTTTGTATGCTATATGGCAGGGGTCACATTTCATTCTTTTTCCATCTGATATCCCATTATTGCAGCACCATTTGCTGAATTTTTGTTGTTTGTTTTTCCCTTTGTTTGTTTCGGGAAGTGCATGGGCTGCAAATTGAACCCAGATCACCTGCATGGCAGATGAGAATTCTACTAGTGAACTATCCTTGCACCCACCAGGATAACGTTTAATTTCAAAGAACTCCTAGATATTATCTCTGAAAACGGTCTTTTTCTCATTCTCTCTAGTACTACCTTTCCAAATTCCAATTAAGCATGTATTAGTTCTTTTCATGCTATCTTAATCTTTAATCTCCCTTTCAGACTTCCCATATCCTTTTCTAGCTCTGGACTTCATTCTGTGTAATTTGTTCAGTTCTTTTATTCCACTAATTCTATCATTAGCCATTACTAACCTGCTGTTTAACTCATTCACTTAATTACTCATTTTAATTATTATGTTTCATTTTTTGGAATTCTTTTGATTGTTTTTCAAGTCTACCTGGTTAATTCTTATAGTCTCCTACTCTTAAAATGCTGTTTTTCAGTACCCACAACTTTACACATATAAATTATTCTTATTTAACATGTATCTAATAATTTCAAAATACACAAATCTAATTCTTGTTTTTCTGCTGCTGATTTGTTTTCATGGAAATTTTTACCCCTGTACTCGGTGATTTTTTCATTTAGGAAAAAATCTTGGGCTTTTATCTTTGTGAATTCTTTGAGGCTGGGATGGAAAGCTGCTTGTTTCAAAGAAGATTTAAATTTGCTTCTACCACATACCTGGAGGTTCCCCAAAAAGGACCTATCCAATGAAATTAAAAATGTGGGCCATATAGTATAATATGAATTAGTATAATATGAATTGCACATCTCCTGAGTGCAGTTAGTAATTCTTAACTGGTACTAATTTACTTATCCTCTCATTCTACCTATTACCTACCAGAGAAAGTAAATTCATCCTTTGTATGGGCTATTTTGTTTTCTATAGTTTAAGTTCTAAGGGCAGTGCCTTAGGGGTTTTGTTTTATTCAGACGTCTTCTCTCATTCCATTGTACCAAGGCATTTTTCCTGTCATACTTGGACTGGTTAAAATTCAGCTCAAGGCTGGCAGGAATTAGTTGTTCATCCAAGAAAATGTCTAGTTCCCACCAAGTCTTGTAGATTTGAACATTCTTATAACTGTTAGTCTATGAAAAATTCTCTTGGTATACTATCAGCTCAACCATCCATTAAAAGTTCTTTTCCACTTAATAGTAAATGGGAAATGTTTTATTGCATAATTTTTCCTCAATAAACCAGTTTAGATGGCTTAACTGGGAAAGGTTTAATCGAATAACTATTTCACCATTAAATCAAAACATGGAAGAACTACCATGGTTCTGTATTCCGAAAATGTAATAAAGTTTCCTGCATATATTACATAGATCATTAATGCATAGTCAGTGTGCTTGAGTGAAGATCAGAGTGACAATTTCTTTGTAAAAATGTTCTTTAAATGATTTCTGTACAGTGCTCCACAACATGATGTAAAATCATTCTTTGGAGAAAGGAAAGTTATCTGAGCTGAACCCTCATTCTGCTGCTAATGCATGTGTTTTAAATATCAGCTAAATAATATATTGCAGTATACTGTAATCAAGGGTCCAAATTGCTAGCTCAACTATATTTAAATGGCTCACTCTCTTCAGATGACTATGGTCATTACCCCCAAAAAAGTACCAGTCATCTTTTTTATTTTTATATCTGAGTCTGACTCAGTGTTTTGACATGAACTTGAAACAAACCATGGAACAACAGTTAACATCATGACCTGTTTGCAGTTCAAGTATGTGAACAAGACTCAATCACCTTCCTTCTTCCAAAGAATAAGGGTGGTCATCAGTAACTATATTTATGATGTAATTGAAATATAAAAGTAATAAAACAAATAAAAGCCTGGGTTTCAGATCTATTTTTCTTCTGAGACCACAGATTATGAACGTTTTGGGTGCTTTCGGCTTAGAGAGAACTTTAGTAGATCTTAATCCAGAAAACAACATATTTCTGCTTGCTATTTAGCTCTGACTGAAATGTACCTAAATATAACTTCACTAGTTAATTCTCACTTGACTTGGAAAGAGTCGCCTTCAAAGCTCTCATGTATATTCACAATATTACTAAGGAACTTATTTTCTGAGACTGCAAGAGGATAACTCAATTGTGCAAACAATAACAGCTCTAAATGCCAATGGCTTAAAAGAAACTGAACATCGCCTAAAATAATAGAGGATGTAGGGTGCACAAGTCGGTCAGTGGTAGAATGCTCGCCTTCCATGCGGGAGACCCGGTTCAAGTCCCGGACCATGCACCCGAAAAAAAAACAAAACAAACATAAATAAATAAAATAATGGAGAATGTAGACAAACTAGGAATTAAAAAATGCTTCTTATTGCATCACCTCTCTGATTCTCCTAAAGATACTCTAATCACTGCTAGGGCCCTGGTAAATGGGAAATGTTTTATTGAATAATTTTTACCTCAAAAAATAATTTTGGTTCTTGAAGAGCATTTTGACCTAAAGAGCACTTCAGTCTATAGTCTATTGCTTTTACTTACCTGAAAACACCCAAGCTTTTTTTTTTTTACATGGTCAGGCACCGGGAATCAAACCCAGGTCTCCGGCATGGCAGGCAAGAACTCTGCCACTAAGCCACCATGGCCCACCCAATACCCAGGTTTTAACACGTACTGTTCCACCTTACCTTTTAAGCTGATACTGTGGTCTTAATATTTTTCCTTCATGGACAACATGACTTCCCTAACTATTGATCTTACTAATGGACACAATATTTCAAATGTGAAATACTTATTCACGCGGGCCCTAAGAGGTGTCAAGATTTCCAAGAGGGGGTGATTAGGAGATTTGCAGAGCTGGATTTTTGTAGAACCAGAGCCGTTGATCTCAACCACAGGTTTCCAAAACCCAAGCGTCCCACACAAGGCCCTACTCTCATTGTTCACAACTTGTAGACTTGTCCCACCTCTCTGGTCTGGTGGAACTCTTCTCTTCATGTAAGAAAGAAGACATAGCTTCAACTTGGAATGAAGTTGGAAAGCTAAAAGTGTAATCATAATAATAAGCCATTGTTAATTAAAGGTCTCAAGGAGCTCAAGGTCTCCATGAGCTACCTGAGTGAAAAGATGGAAAAACAGATTAGAGAGTAGCTGGTAACTCAATAATATGGTGAACACATGCAAGTTAAATGAAGTGAGTAGGGAATGTAAATTGATGGTGTCTATTATTTCTTGCTAAATGGTAAATGCCTCTTTCACTCCTTTTGCTTTCTCTCTTTCTGTCCTCTAGTCACACCGTCTTGTGAGCTTTCATTTTTCCATAAGAATTGGCGGGGACAGAAATACCAATTTCACCATAGGTCTGAACACAAGATGTTAGAAAGTTCAACACTGGATCAGAGACACCAGAACAATACGCAGAAGATCCCCCTTGCAGCTTCTGTGCTTCCACTCCCAAGTTGGTGGCCACATGAGTTCTCGGGGAATTAACTTCTGCCCCTGCACTGCTTGACTACGTCAAAATTATTTTCATAGGAAATTAAGCAAAGGCAAATGGAAGATTTCTACTTCATTCCTTTCTTGGTACAAACATCTTCAACTGTTCACGGATTCTGTCTACTTCCTCAGCATTGCCATTTCCTTCTGACATCCGGCATGCCCACTCTTTCTGATATGTTTTGATTATATATATATATGAGTAAAAACCTCTAATCCTATTTCAAAAGCCCCCTTAGAGGTGAACAAGAACTAATGGTATGTTCTTCACTACATCATTTTGAATGGGTTCTGAGCACTCATATTACCACCTTGTTTTGACACCAGACTCTCAAAGTTCTTTGAGTATTTTAACCTCTCATTTGATTCTCATATCAACTCCATGAAGTGAAGTATGTTATTTCTCTTATTTTACAAATGAGAAAGTGCAGTTAATCATATGATGACTGGAAAGCCAGAGCTATGGCAGGTTACGAACTGAAATTGAGTCTTCTGTGTCCTTATATAACTCTTTTCAAATATTCCGGAGACTTGGAGAGGCTCACCTTCTAAAGGTGAATGAATAATCACTGAGATTTTCTATGACTTCTTTTCCTGCTGCCCTACTTATTTTGATGCTCTGTGAGGGAGAGGCAACTTAGTTCCTTCATTACTATTGATGACAGAATATTTGACAGTCTATTTTATAGGACTTCCATGATAAATTATTCAGCTTGAGTTAGAATGGGAAATGCTGGGAATCTTAAAACTGAAAACTTAAGAAGAATGAAAAATAGCTGAAAATGAATTAACCTCCTGTCTTCAGTGTAAAAGCTACTGAAGCTAAAGAAGCTTATAAGGAAACAAAGTAAATTTTAAAATTTTTAAAAGAAATCACACACCCTGTGTTTTAGTGATTAGTTTTTGGGAGCCAGTTAAGATAATAGCTTCTGAAGTAACTATAATTATGCACAGCCCATGAGGCCTTAATAACATTAAATTTGATTAATTTGGGAACAGATTCAGGAAAACTTGCTCAAAAGAACAAATAAATAAATACATAAAATAATACCAGATTAGGTATAGAGTCCTTTAAATGGCTTAATGTTCAAAGAAACTTGAGCATGAATTTTCAAGCTATGATGCCTTCTAAACTTAGTAATAGACATTATGAATCTTCCTTTCAGTCTTCAGGAAAAGATTTAAGATATTTTAAGAAATTAATAAAAATTAGCATTAGTCAAGCATCACAACACCTGACAGATACTATGTTGTAGACAAGGAAATAAAATGAAAATTATATTTTATAGTGTTAAGTAGGAATAGGTCACTCCTGATAATTAGCATTAAATACTTCATATATCAGTGACTGGTAAACATGAAAAACATTAAGGATATTTTTGGGCCAGTTAAATGTATTATTGGTCACACACACAACACATGCACACACACAAGTAAGCGTCTGCAAAACCTGGTGAAATCTGAATAAGGTCTGTACATTTTATTAACGTAGTTTCCTGGCTTGGAAATTGTACTATAACTCTATAAGGTATTACCATTGTGGGAAGCTAGGGCTGGCTGTAATTCAAGAATATTTCAATCTCAGCACAAAATGATATCAACAATAAAGGCCACCAAAATAAATAAAACTCAAGTGGCCAACATACTTCTTTTAAAGTGTTTTCTTACCTCTTTCATTTTGTCTCCACCTTCCCAAGCCTAAAAGTTGGAGACCTTTTTCCTTCCCCTGCTCTACCCAGCCAAGGAAAATGGCTTATTTACCGTTAACTGAAAGAACATAAAAACTATGCTAGTCCATGTCCGAAGGAATGAATAATAGCTTGGCTTATCAGAAAACCCAGCTTCTGCTTCTGTTTATTCTGTTTCTTTTGCTTTCTCAAATACAATATTGCATGGAATAATGAAGTACAGTAAAAATTCAAGTGAGGCAAGTATGTCCTGACCAAAATAGTAGCCACCGCCTCAACGTCTTCCCACCCTTATCTTAGGGATCAACAATAAGGAAAAGGCAATAGGGTGTGAAAGATTCCTGTTGACAAACTCTTACAATCATAATGGAACAGGCTCGTTTTCTTGGCTTCCTGCAGATTCACCCTTATAATCCTTTTGACTCCTCTTTCTCCCTTGATGATGAGTTTTCCTTTGGAACTGGAGTTTTCTTCTATGAAATAAGGTTGCTCATGCTGGTCCGTATTCCCTAGTGATTCCAAAATATTAATCCTTCCCCGACTGGAGTCTAGATCTCTGTTCTTCAAGAGTCCTAACTTCTATTAAAGACTCCGACTTAAGTCTTAGGCCTACTGGTTTTTACTTCATATAGTTGGAGCTTTGGGAACAGTCTGTTCTCATTTTCCACTATGAATGGATGATTGAGAAATTATTCCCTTATCCCTTGACCGTGAATAGAATAGTCTACATTCACAATAGAATAGAAATTGGTCATTCCTGCTGATTCATTTTAGGTCTGCTTTGGATGACCTGTCTGAGTCAAATGTTTTCTCTTACAGTTCACAAACGTGGATATTGGGTTGGTTCTGGACATCTAACTCTAGTTTCCTAGAATTGGAGACCTAATGTGACCCATCTTTCCCATAGCACATCTGTCTGCTTCACTGAGATAAGTAATAACTGCAATCCCAGAAAATGTAAATATAATGCTTTCTTTTAATGTAGGCAATAAATTCTAAAACTATCAGGAATGCTGTTTTTATTTTCTTAAAAATTACCAAAGTACCTCCTATGAAATAAATTAGTTAATAATATTAGTTCCTCCTTCCTGTCCTTCCTCTTTACTTCCCATTCACCCTTCTGTCTTCCTTTTTGCCCCTCCCACCTTCCCTTTCTCCCTCTCCTCCTTCCTTTCTCTTGCTTGCCCTCCTGTCTTCCTTCCAAGTCCAAATATTTATTCACATCCGATGTTCTAAAGGTTTCTATGATAGGGGCATACAGAGTTGGATAATCGAGGGCTAGGGTACTTACAGTCCTGGTGGGGAATACTCTGGATAAAGGATTAAGACTCTGAGTAAAGGTTAAGAATAAAGGATTTTCTCTTTCTCTATGGAAAAATTGCCTTGGTTTAGCTTTCCAGTTCTGTTCCCCTTGTTATCTGATAAAGGTGGAATGTCGGTTGTGCTACCAAGCAACAATTTTACAGTAAAAATGAACCCTGGCTGATAAATTACTGAGATTTCTGTGACTGGTACCATAAACACATGGTGGGAACCCTAGCTTTGGTCTTCTGAGAACATTGGCTGTGGAAATTGAGTGTGTCCCTCCTGCACGGCTCCAGAAGCTATATTCCTACTCTACTGCAAGAAATGTTGTTCCTATGGGTGTACGGTATCCAAGACAAAGTGAATCTCACCACCCTGCTCCCCCAGTTATGGCTTGTTACTGCACATTTGAACTGTCAGGGCGATGGCGGTGGTATGGGGGAGCTGCAGAAAATAGTCCTGGGACTGCTGGGGACTCTTGCTGAAGAAACACAGCTGATAACGCCCTTTGCATGTTCTGTTTCTAACCTTCTAATTGCCTTTTGTGGCCTAATGGGTTCTATGAGGTTGACTGACCAAATGAACCTTAGACCACTGGCTATTGCAAGACTTATGGAAATAATTACCAAGTCTTGTGTTGGATGCTAATTGAAGTTTATGTACAAAGGAATTTTGCTCTAAGAGTTTATGCTTGGGATTGGTGATTGAAGAAAGCTTGGTATGGAATCTAAACAACCACCTCTTCCTTACACCTGAACTGATTTTCCTATAATTTCATATCATTGTAATTAAAAGAAAATGTCATAATTAGAATTCAGTAAAGCATGAAGTATTAAGTATATATTGTGAGTATTTGCTGAGACCAGAAAAAGACCTATAAAGATATTGAAGGAAACAATGACCTATATCAAATTATAACTTTGACTTTTTTGTGGCCTATTTATTTCCATATATTTTTTCATCTCCAGTGGTCACTGAAAACTACATCATACAAATATTTCTAAAGTAACAAAGACAGGAGAACAGAATGCTAAAATGTACCCTAAACAGACAACTTTTCAACTTTATATGTAAGTGAGCTCCCCTTTCATGAACAATATTATTATTATAATGACCTACTTAACTATACATTATGAGATTATTCCTATGCCCTGGCCTATAATTAATTCTTTTCTGAATCATTCATTCAGCAAATACCTGCTGAACATCAGCCACATGCTAAGGAATACATTAGCCATTAAGGATTCAATACTGAGAAAAACAGACAATCTGATATTGTTTCAGTGAATTTTGTTGGCCATGGAATGCTGAATAATAGACAGTAATTCACAAGTTCATATTCATTTAGCAGCAAATCTATTTAACAGATTCTCTTCTGGTTTGTTTTTGCTAAAATATCCAAGTAAAGATACCATTCAATATACACACATTGTAAAATAGGCTAAAAATTGTGCTGTGCTGCTCAAAATCTGACTGATGGATATGAGTGACATGATAAAAGTTTGATTTCATTTTGTTCAAGACTGTTTCCAAATCTTGAACTTCTGAAGAATTGAGTCCTACTGTGCACAGAGTAAGGATATAAAATAGGTGACTATTACATAATCCCCTTTTATCTGAAATACAGATGAATAGGTGGCCATGGAATTGTGATACAAAGGCTCCCTTGGTGTCATCAAGTTCCTTTTGGAATACGTGTCATGATCTGACAAATTGGGTGGCACTCAGTTGCAAGGTAGCTTTATACTCTAGGAAAGAGATTCTAGACTATAAATGATGAGCCAAAACACTGAGCTATCATGCCGTCATTTCAGCTTGGCTTCATGATGCAACTGCTAGCTCTTCCATTTATTGATAGCTATTCCTGGTTTCACTTGCAGAGTTCATCAGAGTCATTTCATCATGCAACGGAAAGTAGTCAAAATAATGGAGATATTAAACCAACAATTAAGAAATGCTTTCCTCCAAAACATAAAATTTATCTTATTCCCTTATTATCAATTCAACATGTTAACATATATATCATACTTCATTTAGAAATAACACAAGGATGGGGTTTCAATGTGATGCCATTTGCTTGCATTTATAAGCAGCGTGAAGCACATATTTTCTGTAATGGGCCAAATAATAAACATTTTAGATTTTAGATTTTGTGTGCATGTGTGTGTTTAAATAACCCTTTGATAATGGGAAAATCATTTTAACTAGCGGTCACTGGCCAGATTTGACCCTCAGTCCGAGTCTGCCAACTCCTGGTGTCTAGCATGAAGGGCCAACAGTCACTGCCATGTATGTCTTCTTGGGAATCACAAAACTCATGCTTCTGCCTGATAGTCTTTCCTATCCCTACTTCAATGAATAGAGTGCTGCTTTAGTAAATTAATGAATTCAATAAATTCAATGGACTGCTCAAATCCACTGAAATAATGATTTTCATTTAAAAGAAAACTTAAGAAAAGTTACTACTAAGATATCAAATCAATGAAGGTAGTAAAGATCACCTATTATTTGCCAGATATTTTCACCCAGGTTCTCAAAAGTAATTTCATTTGATCTCTCCAATAATCATGCACTATATATAATTTTATCCCCATTTTATAAGTAAAGAAACTGAGATTCTTATGGGGGAAGTGATTTTCCACAAAGTAACACTGTCAGAAGACCCTGAACCCAGATCTTCTGGCACCATTCCTATAGTTTCCACATCAGTAAATACACAATATGTTTAAGGAAGACCATGCATATACTCATAGATCAATGTATGCTTATCAGAGCCCCAACAAAGTAATGATAATTACTTTCTCAGAGGTTGAACTTTTGAAGCTATTTGAACTTTTGAAGCTATTTGGATTTCTCAGAGGTTGAACTTTTGAAGCTATTTGGATACAGGTTCTATTTAACAGGTACCATAGTTATTAAATTTCCTAGGTAAGCAAATAAAAACTATTCTTGAACAGTCTTTCCACTTATGAATAGTGTCAACTTGAGCATTCATCTTTCCATTTGGTGCCAGAACTTTACATCTCTGTGTAAATATAAAATGCAAACAATACCAAGCAAACCAAGCAAATCAATTGCCTAATGAAATTTCAAGAGACACAGGATTGCATACAATCAATGAAAATAATATTTAAAAACACCTTCAATCACAGGCAAAGCCACTCAAACTCAGATCAGTAAAAATGGGAGAGAGAAAAATCAACAAGGATGATGCCATGACAGTGGCTTTAAATGAGAATGATTTGTCAATAAAATGATTCCAAATGGCCCTTGGAAAAACCGATAAAGATTTTTATGAACTGAGTCTGTTTATGACCCTACTAAAATTAAAATTTCATATTATTACAGAAAACTATTAAATTTTAAACATGATTCATTTTTGCTTGATGTAAGATCGACTGCAGTTGCATGTGCTGTTAGATAAATAACTACATGCATTTTCATAACTTTAGTTTTATTGTTTATAATAAAGCACCATTTTCACCATCCATTATAAGACGGTGGCCTCAATTTAAGTAGATCCATTTTTAATGCTCTCCTCCCTCCATGCCTATTTATCCTGATAAATGAGCTTCCCTGTACCTACCTATCCAAACCGGAAGACTGTGGAGCAAGCAGGAGGATAAGGAAATTGCTCCTCCTCTTGAGAGCACACAAATGGTCACTGGGTTGAGTCATGCTATGTCCAGAAATAGTTCGTTACCATGACCTCCAACATTATTTTGTACAATTCCCTTTCCATATCTGCTACAGGCTGAATTGTGTTCCACAAAAAAATATGAGGAAGTCCTAATACCTGGTACCTATAAACGTGATCTTATTTAGGGTCTTTACAGATGTAGTTGGTTAAAATGAGGTCATACTGGATGACCTTACTGGATCCAAGATGACTGGCACTCTTATAAGAGACACACAGACAAAGTCATGTGAAGACAGAGGCAGAGACTGGAGTTTCATGCAGGTCACCTCCAGAAACCAGGAAGAGGCAAAGAAGGATTCCTCCTGTGGGGCTTTCAGGGAGAGCATGACCTTCCCAACACATTTTTTTAAATAGGACTTTTTTTTTTTTTTGCATGGGCAGGCACCAGGAATCAAACCTGGGTCTCCGGTATAGTAGGTAAGAACTCTCCCTGCTGAGCCACCATGGCCCGCCCCTGCCAACACATTTTGATTTCGGACTTCTGGCTTCCAGCACTGATAGAAAAATATTCCTGCTGTTTTAAGACAGCATGTTTGTGGTACTTTGTTACAGCTGCCCTAGGAAACTAATACATTATCCTAAATGCTTCTTTCTCAAGTCACTGGAATGCACAAGCTGTTTATACCAAAACAACTGTCAAAGTGATACTCCCCCATGATTACAAGGTGATAATAGAAAATACTTCAGGCTCTGAATTGCATGCTCAGCATTGGTGAAGGACTCATGTAGCTCCCCGCAGTTAGGTTAAGGATTTTGTTTCCTTAATTAGGATACATTACTTGCTTTGGTTAGGCGTGGGGCCACGCTTATATAATAGGTTAGAGATTCAGGGCAGCACATGCCCGGAGGCCATTCTATCTCTCTTTTTTTTTGTCATTGAAGTTACACATTGGGACTTACAGAAACTCCCTTTTATCCCCCAACAGGAGAAGTGTCTTCATAGCACTGTACAGGGTGATTTTTAAGAACTAGAGTCTCATTCTTCCTAATCTGGTATCCAAACATATTAAAATATGCAAAGAAATGTTACATATTAATGCTACTTAAGTTTTTTTTAGCAATCAGATTGATTCAACTTTTCAAACTCTAAAAGCAGGACCAAAAAAAACTACATTGATGCTTAACCAGTTTATGTTAAGCCATTTATTTATAGCACAGTTTATTTTCCTTCCTATGGAATAGTTCCGGAAAATGTAGCATTATGAGCAACAATCTCAGAAATGGAAAATCCTCATGGCAAAATTAACTAACGTTCTCTCAGAAGTTAGAATGTTTCCAACTTCCTCCACACATGCTCCCTTATCAGTGGATATTTTTCCCTTTCAGGTCACAGATCTCTGTGATCACCAAATTGTCTCCTTCCAATATTGTGGCCACTTTTCTGTTCAGGGCCCACCATGGTGACAGCAGGTGGACAACCACAAAGGCAATCACTAGCTTTATAATGCAGTAAAGAAATTTGTGAAGAGTGGAAAAAGAGACTTAAACTGATTAATCAGAAGAGGCACTGCTGGACTTTATATATGTTGATAATTATCAGCCAATGGCTCAGACAATCGTAAAGCTGCATCCTTTTCAAAGAAAAAAAAGAGAAATGACTTGGCAAACATTTTCTTTGCCTCTCCCTCTGCCACTTTAAAATGGAAGGATTCTGAACCCTTGCTGTTAACCAAATGGCATTTACAGCTCTCAGTTGGCATGGGGCAGCTGAGAATCTAAAGCAAGGAATGCTTATTCCATTTCCATTTCCATGGAAACCAGTCACCAACTGGTGAAAACAAGGTAGATCACATTTTTTGAACAAGAATGTTGAAATAGTCACTGTTTTAAAAATTTTCTTTTGTTTCAGGCTGGAGAGCATAACTGTAATCTTAGGAGCACATAGGATGTCTGCGTGTACAAATAATTCACCACTGCTTCATCTTTACAAAAGTTATTGTATTCACGTGAGATTGTTTTAGTCGACCTTTGGAGGAAAAAAAAAACCACTATGTAAGTCCTATAAATAAAGTATATAATAAAATGTGAAAATAAGATGAGTTTTTACAATTTTTTTTAATCAAGAAAGCCTTGGGATGGTCAGGTAAACCCATGAACTCCTTGATGATCATGATTCTCTAGCAAATGCATGAGGAAAGAAATGTGATTTCCAGAGAAGGGGTGGGCCATAATCAGTTTTCTTGAAGAGATTTGGAAGGAGTATTTCCTTTCTTGAAATGCTATTATAAAAAATCAAACTTTGAAAAAAGACATTGAAATAATCAATATTTGCAGAGCAGAGATAATCTTTGTAGCGCACAGATCCATTGATCTTTCCAAGAGAATTTCAGAGCAAAAAAAGCAAAACGAACCAAAACAAAAACCAGGTATCACTTCCACTGGTTGCACATTCAAAATACCAATGTTCTAAACTTGGTGGAAATAAAGGCCCCCCAATAAATAATAAGACAAAAAGTGACAGTGATTCATTTAACTTGCAGCTCTGCTACTAGGCATTCCTTATGCCAGTATCTCTGAGTTAGTGCTATTTCCATGTGTTATTACATAGGCCTATTGATACTGTGAGCAGGCAGAATGCATTATTTGTAATTCTCACAGCAAAAACCAAGTAGTGATTTTTCCCATTTTACATAAAGGAGACAATTAGGTCTCCTAGTGGCAAAAAGACTTGTACAAAGTTATTTCTATGGCCTTCTAGATTATTGCCACATATCAGATTTACACATTCACATTCATCACTTTCTTGTTTCCAGCTTATGACCATAATTCAAACATATCAGTATGTCTATTGCCCATCTTATTATTTTTAATTTCCTCACATTAGTAAAAGATAAATAGGCTAAAATGTCTGACCTCAACCATTGCTATTCTTTAAAGCATGCATAACTTGTGACTCTTATTTCTAATTTTTTAAATTTCCAGTTGTTAAAATACAGCCAAATTTCAAATCTGAAGCTGTTCCTTAAGTTGGTCCAATAATTTCTGATTTCTTTCCTCTTTTCTAGCTACTTATGGTGTTTAAGAAGGTTGATCGACATTTTAAGGATCAATATTTATAATTAATAAATAAAAGTAAGATAGTAAGATAAGAATTTGAGACATAAACCTCTAATTATATTAATGACAGTTTTCTAATAATCGGTAAGACAACCGTACACCTCAGTTTACCCAGGAGGATCCCAATTTACACTTGCTGACTTAGCCAAAGCAACCTCTTTCATTCTAAAAAACACTGTCACTTACTATATTAGTTACACTATATAGACATAGGTGTCTATAGAGGTGTTAGTTCGCCTATATAGACATAAGTGTGTGTATGTGGGGGGTGTTGATTTTGGTTAGAATTCGTATCTGTCTAGTGATCATTTCAAAAGTTTACTAATTGGGCGGGCCGCGGTGGCTCAGCGGGCAAAGTGCTTGCCTGCTATGCCGGAGGACCTCGGTTCGATTCCCGGCCCCAGCCCATGTAACAAAAACGGAGAAACAGAATACAATAAAACAAGAAAATGTTTAAAAATGTTTCCCTTTCTTCCTTCCTTCCTTCCTTCTCTCTGTCTTTCCTTTAAAAAAAAAAAAAAAAAAAAGTTTACTAATTACTAATTATATGTGCTGGCCCAGTTTCACCTTTTCATCCTAAAACTACTTAGTGAAAACATTTTTACAAGCTTATGCCACTTGATTTACCTCCTTATTTTAAGCAAGGCCAGCACATAACACCTGGAAGGGAAAAAAAACTAAATCAAAGGTTAATCAATTTATAATTTCCTTTCAGATGGTTAAGAATAAGAATTAGGCAATGCTAATGAACACAGCCCCAGGTAACTTGCAACATTTTCTTTCCATGAAAATTGTACTCTCTTATTTTTTTTTTTCAGAGTCCAAATTGAAGCTGCCTTTTAATATCTGGAGCTCCTTTGGCATTTTTTTACTGTCTTTTATTTCTAGCCAGTCTGCCAAACGTTTTACAATAGGAAAACTCAAGGGATGAGTCGGGCTTCAAATCTCCCGCTTTCCATCTCAACCATGCCTCAGTCCCAATTCACTTGGAGCTGTCACCCCTGAACTCTATCACAGTGTCTTCTTCAGGGGGAAGGGATTACAGGATATTTCAAGGCACATTCATCACAAACATCTGATCAAGTATCACTACCTTACTGTGTTAATACTTTCCGCAATAGAGTTTGCATATTAACAAGGGGAGAATGTTTCTTAATTCTACTGAGGAAAAACAATCACAATGAGTATTCAGTATAAAGGAAAGTTTTTTTCTCCTTGCCGCTGAAACTTTTAGTTATTTATAGTCATTCAACACAAATGGAAACGAAAAAAAAAATGACATAATACTTTAGAATACTAGAATAAGAGCAAATTAAAGTTCATCTAAGATTCTTTGTCCGTAACACTTGGGTGTTTTGCTTTTTTTAATTTTTTTTTGCAAGGGTAGGTGCCAGGAACCAAACCCGGGTCTCTGGCATGGCAGGTGAGAATTCTACATTTTAAGGCCTTCCTTCTTTTTGTTGTTTTCTCAAGAAGTAACAAAGGAGCAAGTAAGTGCCACAGAGCAGGGATGAAACAATATCAGCTTCCTACTAGGTTAAATCAACAGTAATTACAATGTACACTGAGATAACACTCTCTATTTAAGCATCTCCAAGCATGGTAGAATGGTAACACTGTGCCACTTACTGAGTGCCTACTCTTCACCAGTCTCCAGCAGGAACTAAGCATGGCATTTTCAGACAGCTGTAAAAAATTAGGTAAAAGTAGAACATAATGTAGGAAGAAGCATGTGACAAGGTTAAAAAGATAGTGAATACGCTATAAGTTCTTTAGAGAATTTGGAGTTGGTCAAGAGGATTTCAAAGTCGAGAAAAAACACAGATGTGAGTTTTAGATAAAGGAGAGGCTCCAGGGAAAGTAAGATATTTCTGGCTTTTACTTTTCACAAGAAAGAAAAAACCAAAATGGCTAAATGAGAAGATGCCTTTCATTCCAAGGTTCACAATGCTGTCGATAACACTGGGACACTCTCAGTCATCATGTTCTCTCAGTAATAAATGCTCCCTTTGCACAGTCATTTTCCAAAACCCAGGTCAGATACAACTACCACTAGAAGCCTTCTCTACAATTGCTGCAACCAGTGGCGACTCCTCTAAACCCATCTTTCTACCATCTATAGTACCGGTTTACAATTATTTGGCTTTAAAAAAAAAAAAAGACAAAAACAGAGTTTTTCATTTCAAATAGAATTCTAGAAGGAATCTTTTGATTAGATTATCTCCAGAGAGATGTGTCATGCTCAAATGTGGGTGTGATTAGACGGAGCTTTGACTGTACCCATAAGCCTCGGAACCTACAGAGAAAGAGCCGAAAGAAACTTCAGAGCAGAGCTGACACAGATGCTGACACTTGGAGAATAGAAGCACAGATGTTTGGAGATGCTCGGAGACCAACAGATATTGCCATGAGATGTTAAGCAAGCCAGAATCTGGAGAGAGCCAAGGAATGCCAAGAGATGAGAACCAGCTCCAGAGAAGCAAAATGAGAAACCCCTACAGAATCAGAGGCTGAAAGCAATGGAACCCAGGAACAAGGGACCTGCGCATACCAGCCACGTGACTCCCCAGCTGACAGAGGTGTTCTAGACTCATCAGCCTTTCTTGAGTGATGGTAATCTCTTGTCAGTGCCTTCATTTGGATACGTTCACTTTCCTAGAACTGTAAACTTGTAACTTATTAAATTCCCCTTTTAAAAAGCTGTTTCAGTTCTGGTTTATCACATTTGGGCAGATCACAAACTGAAACAAAGTCTCATTTGAAAAAACGGGGAGTAGAGTTGTTTGGTTGAGAAATCAGGGAGCTACATCCATCCCATCCAACCTCCTGGGTGAAATCTAGGCATCCTGTGAAGTCCATCAGTAGACTCACTTTTGAAAAAACACTAGTTTATATAACAAATCTTGTCTAATGGTTCACTTTAATTGTTGTGCTATATTATTATTTTAAAAATGGATGAAACTAGATTTCTACATACTATTATCATTTGTTCGATTTTTAAGGCATAACCAAAGCATGGTGCTATGCTCACGGTGGGTATTCAAAAAATCTCTTCTAAATGATACCATATGTCACAGAGTAAACGCTAAACCCTCAGAAATTAACTACTCTTGCTGTGACATCTGTGTATTGGGAAAATCAGTAGAAAGTTAACAATTATGGATTGTTCGAAGAGTAATTTGCTTCAAATTACGGATGAGTAAGGCAAACGTATGGTTGGTAGGAGATAGTTCTGCTCATCAAAGATGAGCTTGTCCCTCACTTTGGGGACCCCTTCTGCCTCCTTTTGAATTAAATTTCAACAAAGTCATGTCTCCTCATTTTTGATGTCTTCAGTTCAAACTGTGCTTCCTTCCCAGACCATTGCCCAACATTCCTTGATACTCTTTCTGTGTTGCAAGAGATGGGTGAATAAGAGACTGAAAATACAGTCAAGTGCATTTGTTTCAAGTACGGAATCGTATATATCTGCTCCTTTGAAAAACATTAAAAATCTGTCATTCCTTTAGGAAGAAAAATAAAATAAAATAAAATAAAATTCAAGGGATAAATTGACGCTCAATGCAAGTTCCAGTCAGATATACCTAGCATAAAATGCAGCCAACTGGTGCCAAGACTGGAGACAAATGTAGGCTTCTCTCTCTGTGGGATTACCACATGATGCTGGAGTCTGTGAGACATCAGGGTATCAGGATGGTGGAAAAAGTAAGGGATATGTAACAACCTGATACAGATGAGACTAGAGGCTTGGGGAGAAAGGGAAAGGGGTGGGAGGTGGGGGTGTGATCCTATAAGGACAAGCCTCAGAAGGAGGGAAATCCAACCAAGAGCAAAGAGGTCATGCAAAGTCTTTATCAGTCAGCAAATTCCAGCCCAGGATGTCCCCAAAGGTATTTTATTTGCTACTCATGCAAATTCAAATTCATTTCTTAGCATATGTAAATTGTATGCAGATGGTGTATGGGTGTCTAAAAACAGGAAGAGGTAAACACTCCTAACAAGGGTCCTCTTTTCTAAAATTCATGAGATGGCAGCTTGTGATGAAAACAAGCAGTGGAGAAATTGGGGATTCAGAGGAATCTGCTGGAAAATCACAAGTAGTCTGTTGTCCTCAATTCCCTGGTGCTCTTTTAAGTGTCCTATAGGCAAGTGTATTTGCCACAATTCTTCAAAGCAGGGCACATCTTAAAGACTCCACTTCCCTGTTAGGGTAGGACAGGTAGGTTTCCGATTCCCACCCTCCTTGGGCTCAGCCTTTTGCTCTTATAGAGGACCTTTCATAGCCTATATTTCCAGGGAATTTTCAAGAGTTGTCATTAAGGTGCAAAAACATTGAGAAAATACCC
Source organism: Tamandua tetradactyla (assembly GCF_023851605.1). NCBI lineage: Eukaryota > Metazoa > Chordata > Mammalia > Pilosa > Myrmecophagidae > Tamandua > Tamandua tetradactyla. Next base: position 106,453,701 of record NC_135328.1, on the reverse strand, counting down.
TATTTATGTGATTCCAACCTCACACAAGCCATACCCCAAATAGAGAAATGTAAGAACCGCATGCCCCTTGAGAATAAGACTAAAACTTTACCTTATTACTTAATTATAATCACCCTTAACAATATTAATAACATACATATCTATGGCAATTTTATATAGTTCCAAGAAGCTTTTACTTGCATTACGACCAGCTGGTACTCATTCTACTTTAACAACAACAAAAAAAATCTGTTAGTAAATAATAGTGGTGTTTTTTTGAGAACAGAGAGACCCAAGCTCCAGCTTCCTTATGCCAACTTCCAGTCAGAACATACCTGAAGTCTTCCCCTTTTTCACGATGAAGCTTTCCCAGTCCTGTGCCTACTTTTCCTGTTCTGTGCCTACCAAATGCATGTGATGGTGGCTGACTCCTTCACTGTAGCAAGCTCTGAATAAAGAGCCCCTGTTCTCATTTGGTGGTCTTCAATTATTTCCAGAGAACAAATACCATTATGGGTGTTCTAGTTTGCTAGCTGCTGAATGCAACACACCAGAGACAGATCGGCTTTTAATAAAACGGGATTTATTTTGTTAGTTCTTCAGAGGAAAGGCAGCTAACTTTCCACTGAGGTTCTTTCTTATGTGGAAGGCACAGGATGGTCTCTGCTGGTCTTCTCTCCAGGCCCCTGGGTTCCGACAACTTTCCCCAGGGTGACTTCTTTCTGCATCTCCAAAGGCCTGGGCTGAGCTGCAAGTGCTGAGATGAGGAATGCAGAGCTGCTTAGGCTGTGCTACGTTGAGCTCTCTCATTTAAGCACCAGCCAATTAAGTCAAATGTCACTCATTGCAGCAGACACGCCTCCTAGCTGACTGCAGATGTAATTAGCAACAGATGAGATTCACATACCGTTGGCTTATGCCCACAGCAAGAAGACTAGGTATGCTCACCCGGCCAAGTTGACAACTGAATCTAACTAACACAATGGGGGTCAAGATTTATAAGAATATTTTCTGTAATTATCATCATCACTGTTCAAAGCTACATGTACATAAGGAGTTGCAATCTTTCTAAGGCCAACCCCTTCAGTACTCTCAGGTACTCAGATCCCTGAGTGCCAGTACTTGGTTGAGCCAAGCCATCGAGTATCTACTCAACACAATGTTGTTAGCATTCCAGCAATTATGGTTCTGTGAAGGTAGTAAAACTTACCAAAGCATGTGTTCAACACATGGAATGAATTTCTCCTTTACTTGACCACAGATTAATTTAGCTACACAGTTAGATAGATGCTGTGGGAATGAATGAGTCAGATTCTGATTCTACTACTTTAGGACATTAGGCAAGTTACTTCACCTCTCTTGACATTCTCTCAAAGGTGGACTGTTGTGCCTGTAAGTGAGATACCATGCAGATGAGCTAGTTTTATTAGGAGTTGCATATAGTGCATCCAAGTATAGTCAAATGGGCAAGTTAGGTTCCACCACTTAGATAAGCAGATTCTGTTGGTAAAACATTGAGATACTGATATGGCAAGAGAGGCTATGAGAAGTGAGCACTTGGCCAAGGTCACACAGATAGGAAGGCTAGGGCAGGAGCCCAGGTCTTCTCTGAAAAGAGAACATTTTTTTACAATATCACCCTGTTGTCTCTGTTGACCTATTTTATGAGAACTAATCAAATATGTCCTGAATTAAGGGACATATTCTCAACAATTCCACTTTTTTTTACAGTTCATAATTAAAATATACATATATCACTGATACACCCATATACAATACAATGCTGAAGTTCTTTGAACAACAGGCTTTAACTGCAATTAATTAACCTGTCAAACATAAAAGTTGTGACATCTCATTCAGCTTGTAAAAAAAGTTCTAATTTTCTTCCTGAAACTTAGAAAGCATTTAATTTGAATACGAAAATAACCAATATTTAAACAGTACTTCGAGTATATAAATACGCAATTTGCTAGTTTGTGTGATTTTTTTTTTTCAGCCTGCTCTTCTTCTGTATACTATATAGGGAGTAAAATCAATAAAACAAGGGCTCTTATTCTTCTTAATTTGTCTTCTTTGTTCAGCATCCCACCCGAGTGTCCATAGACCAGTGGGATTAGAAAGTTCTTGGAAGCCTTCTCTAATGCTCTGTAATAATACAGATAGTAAACTAGCATTAACTTCTCAAAGTTTTTATGTTCTAAGTTTGACATATTTCTGGATATAAGGGGACAGGAGAAAATATAAGGATCTAAGGAGGAAGTTAGAGGAGACGATTAAAAGAGAAATAAATACATACACCTGAATGGAAAACCTACTCAAATGCTTAATCCATTATTTAAAAAGGTTACCTATCTCTTTACCTTACTGTGATCTCCATCTGCTTTAGAGGCTCCAGGAACTTGTGAGTTTGTTTTTAAAATACGAAAATTCAAGCAAGTATCAATTATTCATGCCAATAGTGCACTGGGTTAGCATAAATTATACCCAAACCTTAACTTGATCTATAGCATCAAACAGACCCTTTATCAAAACTGTTACAGAGAGCCCAAAGAGACTTGTCTACAAATCCTTGAGGTGAACAAATGAAAACTGACAAAGAACAAAGAGGTCTGAAGATTGCATTATCTTGATTATAAGCCCTGGAATAATTAATGCATTATTTTATAAAAATGAATATTTATACTTCAATTGACAGGTCTAAAGGAATTTGAGGTTAGATACCCATTTTCTATATTTATTCAGTCTTCATTAAAGAATAAAGAGCTATTTAGACAATGCCTATGGGTCTAGTTATTTTTCTTTTTCCTCAGAAGTAATGTGAACATTTTCGCTTTTACTCTATCAAAGACACCAGGATAAAGGACTAACATGCCTGTGTTAGTCAGGATCATCTGGAAACATCCATCACTTTTATACTGAGTAATGAGAGAAGAGCTTATATAAAGGGGCTTATATAAAGATGTGGACAGGGTTTGGGGAAACCAACAGGGAGGAATGGAGTGTCCTGGGATGACCCTTAGACCTAAGAGTATTTGGGCAAGGCGTGGTCAGTGGTACCTAGAGAGGGCAGCAATTAGGAGAGGACCACCTGGAAGGAGTTAGGCTCTTAAGGTGTACAGCAAAGAAGGAAGAGAGAACGAATACCCATTCCTCACTCTTCTGCATTCCACTGGCTTCCTGTCTGAGCCTTCCATTGGCCAAATCCAATGAGAAGCCAGAGGGCAGGGAGCACATTAATGCATTAATGCAGTCCCTAAAGGTCATCTTTCTGGGATGCATGGCAGGGTATATCCAGTACAATGGCCGATTATATATAACACCATTTAATAAAGTCAGATCCTTGGATTTGGGATACATTTTGCTAAGCAGTATATCAGTAATCTTGTCATTATTAAAAGACCAAATGAATATTTTATATCCCAAACTGAACTGATAATCATCTTCTCAGCATCTGCTCTTAGTTCTCTATTCTCTACGTTGGAAAAGTGATCCTTCCACAATAAGAAAAGTATCATAACAGAAATAAAAAATTCAAGGTGCTGTGAAGACTCACTGGAGAGCTATCCAGCTCAGATCAGGGAGGGTGAGAGAAGGCATGCAGAGGAGGTGATGTGATTGGAGGGCAGAGGAAGAGTTACCCAGCTGCAGAAGGTGGAGGGGAGAAATGGTGTGGCACATTCAGGGACAGCAAAAGTCCTACAGAGTAGACAACGGAAGTAGGAGGCAGAATGGAAAAATTTGGTGGGCTTAATAATGAGGGAGGAATTAGGTCCTGCAGGGACCTTCTATTTTTAAGAAAACATCAAGACATTGAGGTATTTAATGTTCATATTTTGTTTCAGTAATATTACTCAGGGAAGCAGGATTGGGTTGAGATGGAGACAGTTCATCTAAGCAACTCTTACAGGGATCAAGGTGAGGAAAGAGGGATAAACTAATGCAATGGCTAGTGTGGACAGATTGGAGGCAAGAGAGTGGAGAGAAGCTTTTGAGACCTATTAAAGAGGAGGATTAAATGGTGAGAATTGTCAGGACTTGGTGACTAACAGGCTGTTGAGAGGAAGGGGAAAATGGCTGGTTTCTGGTCTTTGAGAAGCTTTTCTAGTGTTGTAGTACAACTACCTGTGTGAGTCCAAGCACCCAGACCACTTCCCAGAACCTTGAAGATGCCCCAAAAATGTCAATTTCTTCAGTGTATTGCATCATGAACCCTTATGCATAGAAACGCATTTCCTAAAATATGCAGTTTCTTTCAAGAACATACAAAACTCACTTAGTCAGAAACTATAACTCAGTTTCTTCCATGAACATGCAAAACTCTAAAGCTTTGTATGGAAAGTGCCAATATTTTTCACAAGTGTATACCTCAAGTCTCTAGTACGTATGTCTATTGTCAGTGTCACACAGACTCATTTGATAACCATCAATCAAATAACTACTCTGTAGTATACTGGAGACATTATTAGAGGCTAAATTTTGAAAATGTATTGAAGATATCAGTCTCTGATAATGGTGTGACTTTTCTTTGCTAGGTCTGGTTTGACCTACTCTGCTATAGGATAATATTATCAATAATGTTTGCTAAATCCCCAGTATGAAGAAATAATGCTTCTTCCTGTTAAGGATATAGAACTATACTGTGGGTTTTTTCTCTCTAGGACTGAGTTAAGCTATTTTTCTATAATGATAAATGGAGCAGAAAACACTGATTGCATTCATTGGATGTGCCTTGGAACTCATCAGCAACGTGAGAAAATGAAGGCCAGACACGTCGGTTTCTGCAACATGGCAATACTCTTAAAACCAGAAATTATGTGTGAAAGGAGACCAAAGAACCAAAAGAAATGTTCTTTCATTCACCCTGGTTAAATCTTTCCAAAAATAGAGATAAGAAAAAAAAATCCATTCCTTTCAGAAAATGAGCCTTTAACCTATGGGTTGGCTTATTTTGAAAAGGAATTACATTCTGGGTCCACATATCATGCATTCATTCAAAACATATTATGGTCTCATCTCTTACTAAGTACATTGCTATGACTTCTAAGCAGAGAGGACATTTAACAAGAAGCAACTCAGGGAGAGAGGATGGTCTAACTCAGACATCAATAATTCATTTATGGGAAATAGGAGTAGTGGTATGAAATGCCAGAAGACTGTTTCATTTATAGGGAGGCATTTTCTATTTTAAGTCTAGTACAAAGCAGTCAGCTGTACCTGGACAGCTAATATAAATGGAGGTAAGACAGAATGGCAGGGTTTTTATGGTCCCTCTAATAAGGCCATTTCTTCAGCATTATTTACATCTGACACATCAGCATTTGGGAATTTGAAAGAAGGACAAGAAAGGGATTGTTCTAACTTTTACACTTTGCAGGTGATTTTCTCCACCCCAAAGCTTTGGCACTAGAAATGTAATCGTGCAAGTTTAAGAGATACGATTTGCATGAAGTTTTCAGGGTACATTCTCAGCACTGGAAATCCTTCAGGCAGTACAGTTTTTTATGAAGTCATCTCCCATTTCAACCCCATTAAGTAGTAACCTATGCTAATTCATCCTTGTATCCCCCAAGCGTCTAGCACAGAGTCACTCACAAAGTCAGGTCTCAATGAATACATGTTGAATGAATGAACAAATGCAGCCAAGTCTGAATTAATTCCAAATATTCTCTCAAGCTGACTGGCCTGATTGCACAACGAGAAGATGCCTCAATTTCCTCATTCTGACCATGATTAGAAACTCCTTACCTCTATCTTAGGTCAAATTCAAGGCCTCATGCTCCACCGAGGGAGATGGGAAAATGGACTTAAAAGACTGAATAAGCCATAGCTCCCAGCTCCAACAAAGACAGAAAAACTCACCTAAGCTTCTAGCTCTGGAAATGAATAAAGAATTTCAAGTCTTAATTTAAATTTAAAATGTTCACATGCACACATATTTTGAGAAACTGCGATTTTTAATTGACTACTTAATAAGAAGTGGATATATATAGATTAGAAAATACAATATTAACAGCTATTATCTATTCAGAACCTATTTTGATGTCAGCATGATGGTTGGAGTTTTACATATTTTATTGCCAATTTTTATAGGTAAATATTATGCCCATTTTAGAGTTTTTTTTTTAAAGGAACAAAACTGAAGTTCAGGGTGGTTAGGCTCAAGCCCATAAAGCTAAAACTATAAAGAATACAGTTTTAAAACAACATTTTCTAAAAAAGTCATTAAAGCTATCAAAGCCAATTGTCCACACAGAGACATAACATATAGACATTATGATTAGCAATATTAGTCAAAGATCAGACATAGCCTTGGAGAACAGTTAACTTCACAACTGACAATTTTCTATGCAAAAACTGTCGCACGCAGAATCAGATACAATCGCGTATGGGTTCAACACATTGATTTTCAATTTCAATAACTTCTCTTGTCCCCCAACACTGCCCAAGGATGCTTGAGGTGCTAAAATGATCTAGATTGTCTTGTTTCTCTTCTCTACACAAATGTGGGTGGCATAAATTTAGCTTAATGGCTATGGTATCGTTTTGTGCTCAAGTTTATTCTGAAAACATGAAGTTCTTCCAATGTGACTGATTCCTAAGGAACGATTAGAGTATAATGTGAATTTTATATTTGTTTCTGCAAGATTGTGCCCCAGAAACTAGGTAAATGCAGGAAACAGCAGCCATCTGAAATAAGCCACGTAGGAATCCACAAAATTGTACACACTTCATGAGTACGACAGGTCACGTATATTCACATCTGCTGCTGCCACTTCCCATCAGGTGTCAGGTAACCCCCTTCCACCACCTGACAAAGAACTGCAAGATGCAACCTTTCCAACGGCCATTCCGGGACATCCTCCCTTCTACTTAATTTTCCCTTCTTTTATCTTAGCCTAATCTGTATTTTCCCTCTCTGTTCTCTGTTCTTTTTTCCTCTTCAGATCACTTTTCTCTCACTTTTTTTTTCTTTTCCTTTTGTACACAGGGTGGGGACACACATGAGCAGGAATAGGTGCAGTGACAACATACTTTGGCAGCAAACTTCAGACCTTTGTCAGGGTAAAGTACCAAATTTATTTTGTTTTTATGCATTTCTTAACCTAAATATGGATAAAACTGGGTTACCATTTTTATTAGGTCCCTATCTTTTGTGTGTGTCACAGATGAAGTTTTGATTGTTGAACTCAACCTTACAGAGTTCACAGAGTAAGATTATCTTTAGGAATGCATATGTTGCATTATAACAAAACTGGAATGGACTGTATTTGAAATGTATCAGCTGTGACGTTCTGAGTATCAAAAACTTCAAGTTTCTTCTTCACATGCTAGTTTGCAAAAGAGGCTAAGTATGTGAGCTCACTTAGCCAGAAACTATAACTCAGTGTGAAATTCACCAACTTTAAACATTGTAAACTAGATAGCAACAACCAGATCTGGAAGAAAATTAACCAGCTAAATTTCTCTCTCTTTCCTGCTCTCTTACTCTCTCCAGTTCTGGAAAATCCTATCCTCATGAATTTATGTAATAAGGCTTTTCTCTGCATTATTTACTTAGTTCTTAATATTACAAGCAATGTATTTTCCATAGCTACTTTGTAGCAGCTTTTTTAGTGAATGGTTTGAAAAAAACAAGCCACAGGTACAGTCACAATTTCCAAAGCATTGTGATTTTATCTAAGCTTATAGACCAACTTAATCAAATAATACTAGCTGAGAAATTTTTCCCTAAAGAAATAAGCAGACCAGAAATGGCTCATAATAAATGGGCAAAAACACTTTGCAACCTCTGTGTTCCCAAACTAAAACAGGTAAATAAAAATTCAAATGACATTATCTAAAACACAGCATTATCCTGGAGTAACTTTGCAATAAAAGAAAAAAAGCTAGTCTGGAGATATCTAGTAATCTTTTTAAAAATCTGGGTCATTTTTGTAAGAAAAATCTTTTCCTCTTCCTTTCTGAAGAAATTTAGAATAGTCTATGCTATCAAATGAATGTGAATTTTCATTTGCTTTCACAAAACTACTGCATTAACTAAGAAGCGGAACTAACTAGGAAGCATTCTTGGGCCTCTTGACTGTGGGGATAAGAGAGGTAACGCATTCTGTGGACGGGCAATCCTTACAGGCATTTCTGGCCTATCAGTGGATGGGGTGAGATGGTTTTAGCTAATTTTGTTCCACGCAGGAAAATGCAATCACAACAGAGGAAGAAGAGGAGAGGGAAACCAAACTAAGAAAGCCTCTGGCAGAGACCTCAAACACAGCAGATAGTCAATCAAATGTATTGAATTTAACAGAATTAAGAAATTTTTCTGTGGGTATTTGGTTTACCCTCTCTCTTTAGCATATCAGTTTCCAAATGAATGGGTTACAGGTCAATTACCATGTGAGAGTCAATATTCCTCGTTTCCACCCTCAAGAATTGGCAATGTTGAGTCATTCTCCAAGGGTCTCTCTGAGTAACCATTTTTTACTATGTGGGTCATTCCCTTTTTAGTAATAAGAAGCTTCAGTGGAAAAACACTTGCTTATCTTGGAGCAAATCAGAGATCATTTGTTACCAAGGCTTTCTAAGAAAATACTCCCCTCAGCATGAGCAAAAAGCAAAGCTCCAGAGAGAGGCCTTGGCAGCCACACGCCAGCCACCCTTCACTTGGGTCTTACTTGTTCTCATTGCTTGCATCATAGCGAGGCATTGGGTCCAAGTCATTTCCATTCACGTCACAACTCGCCAAAGCATCCTATAAGCCACAGAGGGAGTGAGAGAAAGGAAATGGATATTCATGAGCTAGTTATTGACCCCACAGATTCATACAATCTCTTTTCTTAAATTTTAATTAATTTTAAATTTTAAAAAAATGTGACAACCAAGAGATTCATACAATCTTAAAACACATTTCTGCAAGAGAATAATTAGGCTAACTAATATGCTCATGCTTGAATAGTGTTACTCTGCCTTAGGAAGTGCCGCTTATTCAATAATAATCAGTGTTGTAGTTTTCCCCTTTAAGGGGAAGAAGTACTCTACACATACCAAAGAAATGCCCAGTTCATTTTTGCCATTCAGGCCTTACCTCATACATGATTGACCCCTCAGCCAGCTTGTGGCACATGTAGAATTGACCCCTCGCTCAGCTCATGAAATGCGTATCCTTCGAAAATATCCTCAATTATCACCTTTCTGTCAAGCGTCCCTTGACTACTTAGAAGCAAAAGGATTTATTTTCTGTTGACTTGCCTCTTAATTTTTACCTTTTATCTTGAGAGGGAAATTTCCTTATCATATTTTGAAGATTTTGGAAGACAAATATAATTCAAATAATTGGCAAAACAAATATCAGTATTAGATATTTATTATATCAGGTGTCTTGGGACCTCTATTAGATAGACAATACTTGCCTGGCTTCAGATTAAGGTACCTGCTAATAGGAGGCTACAATTAAGACTTTTTACTAATTCCCAGTGACTGTTTTCCCAAGTAAAATAATGACTAATATGACTATATGTTAATGAAGCAAAAGTGTCTCCAAAGTTGGACTGTTTGTTTGCTTATAAAATGAGTGCAAGGTAGTGCTGGTAATGGGGTTTCTGCTACTTTATTACCTGCTTTTTCTAGGTCTAGATATCGAAGGCATTAGGTAATTTCAAGTGTCATGCTTCTTGCCCTCTAAAAGCATATCTTTTGCAGGAAAGGAGCAATACATAAAGCCTGGTGTATCCATTAGCTGCACATTTCAGTAGGCTTTCTCCTTTTCTGATAATCCTAACATGAATTTCCTTGCTGCCCAAGAGGGGAGCCGGTCTGATGGCAGTAAATACTCACATAGTTCTGCATCAAATCTGGATGTGTCCTCTCGATGCCGTCGTCCAGGATGGTGACTACAATATTCTTTCCCGTGTAGCCTCTCTTCCATGCCCCTTCAATGTTCATGTCAGACTGGCAGGGGTGCGTGTTGTCGCTGCAGTGCTTAAGGAGAAAGAAGGAGAACTGGGTGTTGCAGATTACTGAATAGTGGGGAGTTGGAGAATTAACCTACTTGTTAAAATAATGCAACTTGGTTAACAGCAACTTGGTGGAATGCCTGGTGTGATGGTTAATTATATATGTCAAATTGGCCAGGTTATGGTGTCCAGTTTTTGTCAAGTACTGGACTAGTTGTTACTTTGGAAGTATTTTGTAAATGGGATTAACAGTTGGCCTTATGTAAAGGAAACTATCTTCCATAAATATGGGTGGGCTTTCTCTAATCAGTTGGCGGTCTTAAGAGTAAGAACTGGGGGTTGCAGAGGTCAGAAGAATTTCTGACTCAAGATTGTAACATCAACAGGTTAGTGTGATGCCCTGAAACAACCCAAAGTAATTTGGGCAGAGAATAAAAAAGTATTTGCAAAGTCACCTTTGGGGACTGGGGAGAAAAGAGGAAATATTAGACTTCCCCATCTGGGGAACTCCTGATATTCTCACAAGCAGTGCGGACAACCAGTTCAAAAGACTGAGCCCTCGATTTTAGGGTTTGCTCCTGTGAAACTTATTCCTGGCAAAAGAGAAGCTAAGCCTACTTATAATTATGCCTAAAAGTCACCCTCCAGAGACCCTCTTTTGTTCCTTAGATGTGGCCTCTCACTCTAAGCCAATCTGGCAGGTGAACTCACTTCCCTCCCCTACTATGTGGGACATGACTCCCAGGGCTGTAAATCTCCCTGGCAACATGAGAATGGACTCTGGGGATGAGCTGGGACCCAGCATCATGGGATTGAGAGAGCCTTCTTGACCAAAAGGGGAAAGAGAGAAATGAGACAAAATAAAGTTTCAGTGGCTGAGATATTTCAAACAGAGTCAAGAGGTTATCCTGGAGGTTATTCTTATGCATTACATAGATTCCCTTTTCAGTTAATGGTGTATTGGAGTGGCTGGAGGGAAGTACCTGAAACTTTCTGAATTGTGTTCCAGTAGCTTGATTCTTGAAAATGACTGTATAACTATACTGCTTTTACAGTATGACCATGTGATTGTGAAAACCTCATGTCTAATGCTCCTTTATCCAGGTTATGGGAAGATGAGTAAAAGGATAAGGATAAAAAGCAAATAAATAATGGCGGGGGCAATAAAGGGCATAAAATTGGGTAGATTGAAATACTGGTGGTCAATAAAAGGGCGGGGTAAGGTATATCAGATATATAAGTTTTTTCTTTTGTTTCGTTTTTTGGAGAGATGCAAATGTTCTAGGAATAATCATGGTGATGAATACACAAATACGTGATGATGTTATGAGCCACCGATTGTATACCGTGTATGGACTGTATGTGTGTGATGACTTCTCAATAAAAATATTTTTTTAAAAATCTCAACATCAACACTTACCTGATTTCCAGCCTACCAGCTTCCCCTACAAAATTCAGATCCAAGACTTCAACACCACCTTTACAGAATTTCCAGCCTGCAACCTGATGCCTTACAGAATTTGGATTGTCAGTCCCCATAATCGGGAGCCAATCCCTTATAATAAATCCCTTTATGTATAATGCATATGTACTTGTATGGGGATATATATATATATATATATATATATATATATATATACACACACACATATATATACATATATATATACATATATATACATATATATATATATATATATGTATATACATATCCTGTTGATTCTGTTTCTCTGGAGGACTCTGACTGAAACACCTGTAAAGCAGAACTTAGAATCTCCAGCACGATAACAGAGGCAGGTAGGAAGAAAGATGAGGAGAAGACAAGTGAAATAGAAACCTCTTTCCCCAGCTCTGACCTGTCCTGGTCAGATCAGAAAAATATAACAAAATGAAGACTATCTCAATGGCAGGATAACAGATATATCATTTTATGCCTGGCATGTATCAGTAACACATGGATAATCATAATAAGTGCCATAGCAATTCATTTATAAATCTAGACCAGGTAACTGAAGAACATATACTTCATAATTTCTTAACTAGTTACCTAGAAGCCAGTCAAGCCAGATGAGAACCAGCATTTGCACAGTCAACCAAAGGTGAAAAACCCATGAATGAGAGAAAATAACAGGCTCTCCAAACTTTCTTTGATAAATTAGCAATGGCTGCTGTACCATAACTTGTGGGGAGTAGACAGACTCATTCAGGCCTACTTGAGGAGGGAATGAAGAAAGACACAAAGCTTAGAAGGGTGACATGCACAGGAGAATGTGCTGCAGGCTGAAAAAAAAACATTGAACCTTAGCTCATTATACGTAGTAATTTCATTCCACAATGACTACAATATATAAACATATTGAGGAATAAATTAAACCAGCAGCTTTTCCTAATAGAATTTACTAGTAATCATCCAAACCGCACAATTATCCCTTTAAAGCCCATCTCTCTGAAACATCCTTCTGAGTGGTGTTGTTTCCCAGATTCTTAAAACTCAGAAAAAGAACAAAGGAAAAGAGATGTGCAGAAAAGCAATACCATAGCAGCACAAACCACCCCAGGTCTTTCATCTGGCACTACTTTCTTCCTGCATTGTCACAGTTTATCATTTGGCAAAGGGAAGAGAATGTAAAGTTCTTCTTCATCATAGGACTCCACTGCTATTGACTCATTTAACAAAAATACTTGAATGGTGGTTCAGTGGTAGAATGCTCACCTTACATGTGGGAGACCTGGGTTCGATTCCCAGACCATGCACCACCCCCACCACCCCCAAAAAAAACCAAAAAAACTTGATCAAGTCCTCCTATATGCTGGAGTCTGGTGGTGAACAGGGCAGATGGGGTGCTTTGCCCTCATGACCCCTCCAAGCGGGAAGCACAGATACTAAATAAATAAACAAACGAGACCATTCGGACTAGACCAAACAAACATCCGTGTGTTTTAAAAGAACTTAGAGAGGGTGATACGATGGTGAATGATTTAGGTGGGATGTTCAGAAAAAAGACTCCAGTCTCTGAGAAAGTGAAATGTGAACTGAGACGTGACTGATGAGAAAGAACCAGTCTGTCCAAGAGCCTGGGGACAAGTGTCCTCACAGAGGAGACAGTAAGTGTAAAATGGTGAAGCAGGAAGAACTTAACACACTGAAGAAAGAGAAAGAAGGTCCGTATTGCTAGAGCTTAGTGAAGGCGCAAGAGAAGGCACAGAAGGTGGCACAAGGGCAGTTCAGGTACGGCTTTGTAGGGCACGATTTGGTTTTTATTCTAAGTACAAGCTAAATGGAAGCCTGTTTCTTTCAAACCCTCAAAACCAAATGCTAATTAGTAACACAAACCCCTAATGCCCTCTACATGAATTTGTTAAATAATTCATTCTCCAACTGAGACTGCCTTTTGTTGAATGTCACAAATACATCTGACTAGCTCTGGAGATTCATTTTAAGAAAGGGGTTACCCCTTTTTCATCAGAGATAATTCCAATTTCATTCAAAATAGGGCTTATATATATTCATGAACATTTCCATCTTCTTCCCCCTTCCTGGCACTGGGGGCCCTGCACTTACTCACACATATATTCCTGTCTATTGGTCCAAGTTTCACCCTTCAGTTTTCAGGCACAATTCAGGTTCTACTCCTCCTGAGTTCTTAAAGCCACAGGTCTCTTCCCTTCCCTGAACTTGAGAACACACACATATTCTATTCTACATGATCCAGCCCTTCATATATCAGCAGAATTGTTCACTGCTGAATCCTGTGCATTGTAAGTCCCCAGAAGTGCATGCATTAAACTAAGTGGAACATAGGATTTCAGCACATATTAGTTGATTAGTTAGTTACGTTTTGGAAATGAGGGCATATCCTCAACCTTATATCCAAAGTTCAAAACTGTCACTGTGCTTACTTTCCAGAAATATTTATATTACATTGACCTTTTTAGAGATATTTAGCCAGTTATTGCTTGATTGGCTGAGATGTTAATGAAAAGAAATTGTGTAGATTTCCAAAATAGATATCTATGTTCTTCAGAAGCCTCCTTCTGGTCAAGAGTTCAGGCCTCTCCTCACCAAATATTTTAAGTTAACACAGAACAGCCTTGACAGGTTTCCATCTCATTTTCTTTTCAAAACCTGCCCTGGCCACCTGTGGTATCCATTGTGACATGAAGTGATGTTCATGTGGCCAAGAGGTGGGCCGAAGGAAGGAAATGCACAGGAAATGGGTAACCCACAAATGGGATAACCATCCTGGAACAGAGGGATGACGCCTGAAATTGTAATTATGAAAAGTGAAGAAACCAGCCATCTATGGAAAACATGTGTGTTAAAAGTGGAGCAATTAGTTTTTTTCTTCTACCTTTGCTTCTGTTGAATCTGACTTCCATTAAATATTCCAGTACTGCCTTTTCTCTTTTTATCTTCTCATCCACCACCCTGGTGTTGGTGGGAGACAGAGAGGAAATATTCCATTGACCCATTTGTTTGGGTAATCTAAAATAACGAGTAGCCAGTACCAATGGGGAAAAACATTTATGAGTTAATCAGAGCTTAGGATGTTTCTTGCAAATGGGTATTAAAGCCAAAGAATTTTTAAATTAGAACTAAATCCTGAATGTGAATCTTATATTTTTAACACATATTTTAAGTTGGTCCAGGCTTCCAAACGTGTCTAATACAGCTGTTTCATATACCCAAGGTTTCCAGAGAGTTAAGACTGTGGGAAATATGGGTGCCAGTCAAAGCTGACCAAGGATGAGAACAAGTTATAGCTATGCTAAGCTTCTCTACTACCTACATAAGCTTCTCAAGAGTAACTTTCAAGATTAAGGGTTTGGACTATTGATTTGGGTGTCCCTAATGTTTGATATAGTATCAGGGGATTCCTCGATGGTAAAGTTTAATAGTTTCATATTTTTCCCCTTTGCTATTTTAGACAATAGTTTATACTTTCTTGCATTTATCTGGAGAAGATGCACAGGGTTTCTTTCTCTAGGTTATCCAAAAAAAAAAAAGGACTTTGGGTAGTATGAAGTAGAGACTCTGTGCCTCTAAAACTAAACATACTTTCATATATACGTATACTTTTTTTTTAACTTCATAGATTAAAATTTTTTTTTACCTTCATAGATTTTTGAAAATCTAAATTAAGTTCTAAGATGCTGACCACTATACATATGGCCAGTTTGATGGCCTTCAAATCTCTTTTTTTTTTCCACAAAAAATAAAATGCCCTGGCCAAACAGATCCAATGTCTATTCAGAGAATGATTATTTAATTTGTGAGTTATCTAAAAATTCAAAATGTGGTGGTTTGAAGCTGTATGTACCCCAGAAAAGCATGTTCTTAAAGTTAATCCATTACTTTGGGTATGTATCTGTTGTAAGTAGGGTATTTTGGTGAGATTACTTCAGTTAAGGTGTGACCCACTTCATTCAGGGTGGGTATTAACCTTTTACTGGAATCCTTTATAAGAGAATGAAATTCAGACAAAGAGAGAAAGCCAGGGAAGCAAAAAGCTGAGATCAAGGAAACCTGGAAGAGAGGGGAGAGACCAACAGAGTCGCCATGTGCTTTTCCAGGAGACAGAGGAGTCCAGGATCATAGGCAGCCAGTTTTCAAGAAGAATGCATCATCTTGGTGATGCCTTGATTTGGACATTTCCATAGGCTTAAACCTGTAAGCTTGTAAGCTAATAAATTCCCATTGTTAAAAGGCAACACATTTAATGGTAACTGTTTTCATCAGCCAAAAGAAACTAAAACACCAATGAAACCCAATATGCTTCAAAAACATCAAATTCAGCATAGCACTAAGGATACTAGCTAGGGGTTGTTAGGTAGAGGAGAGTTTGAATTCCACCTCTGCAACCCAGCTGTGTGACTTTGTCAAGTTACCTAACCTCTTAAAACCTCATCTGTAGCTTGTAAGGAAGGCTGCCATAAAGGTTAAAGAAGATGAGGTATATAACCATGACTGCTATTATTATGCTCATGTCGGTGTTGATGACAGTACAGGAGGCATTAGGGTGCCTAATAGTTTAGGGAAGAAGACCTTGGTTTTATTAAAGGAGAGATGGATAAGATAATGAGATGTTCACTGTCATTGTTCACTGTCTGGAGAGAAACATGAAAAGGACATTGATCTTTTAAGAATACCCTTTTGCATCTGGGGCTGTGCATCAGGGCTCTGGGCTGGAGACGGGGGCAGGGGACAGAGGAGGAGGGACCAGAGTCCAATTGCCTTTGTACATTGGTCAAATGTTTTGGCTTTTTATGAATCATGCTGCTTTACTCCAGAACTTACACAGAGGATCATCTCTCAGTTATAAAATTTTAAGGTTGACCCATATAATATTAATGACGACAAGAAAGTAATGCAGGTTGGGAGAAGAAAAACTGTTACGTAGAAGTAAGCCTATAGATGGGGGCAAATGAGGATAAAGAAACTGAGGCAGAGCAGGCAAGGGGTAATTGGACTGTCTGTGGCTTTAGGTAAACAGACAACATCTATCTCATTTGTATATTTTGTAATCCTCCTTGACTCTTTCCAAACCTGATCCATCTTGAATAAGAAACTTTCTTTCCTAAAAATACTTAGAGCAAAAACTAATAAACCTGGTTCCTTCAATCTCCCTTGCTAGACTCCATGGTAGTTCCTTTAAGGTCACCTACAGAAAGACACAAGCTACCAAGAGAAGTCTCCAAAGCTCTCTTTGCCTAGTGACTCAGAGTGGAATGTCCAGGACATTCCTTTTCTGTTCCTCCTGATTCTTCACCGATGACCCTCTACCCATCTAGACCAGAACTGAAACATCACGGACAAAGCAACCTACTTTCCAAGACTCAGCCAGCTCAAGGAGGAATGAACCATCCTCTACCTCTCCAAGGAGAGATACTATATGGGAAGTTGACCCTAAAAAAGGGAAAAAAACTGAATAGTGGATAGTGTTCTTCCTTTTTTTTTTTTTTTAAGGTAAAGATTGACATTATTGATGTTACAGGAATTAGGACAACTGTGAATACACAGTAATCCCAGTGAAAAGATGGTGGAGTTTGAGCGTAGCTTAGACCACAGGCTTCTGCTCTCGATGGGTGGAAATACAGATTCCAAGAACAAAGTAGATTGGCATGGTTTCAAAATCCCTGAGGCATTTATTTTGATAAGTTTAGAGACTTCATTCATGTAAGAGACTTAGGAAAACCAGCAAACTGCTGTAACCCAAACCTTTTATCCTACTAATGGAGGAAGCCACTTACACTAACTATGAAGGATATTTGAAATCTGCAATGGATTGTGTCTGTTGATGATTTGGTAACTTATAACCAGCCCAAAACTCTTAAACTGCAGCAGGCTCTGCTGGAGTTTGGCCAGAGAACTTAGAATAGGAACGGAGGAAGAGGTAGGAAAAGAGGAGATTTTTTACACTTTCCTTTTAAAGTAAAATCTAGCCAAGTTATTCTGAAAAGACCCTAAAGAATGACTTGCATTAGACTAGAAGTTGGCTTACTCCTTCCGTACACATAGCTTTTCCAACCAAGGGTGATATAACTTGTCTGCTTCAAACATAGCAAAAATCCATTGTCCTCACTTATCAAAAAAGCATATGGGACCGTTAAGTGGGCTCCACTGCAAAAGCCTGCGAAGGCAGGCTGCCCAAGAGTCAGGTATTTAGGCAGTATGTTGTTGATGACTGCCCTCTAAATTTATATTTTCAACTGCTTCCAAGGGTGAATTTCCTGCTCTGTGGACGGTCTAAGACCCTAAAGGTCAACCTTGTGCCTGAGTTTCTGTATGTTCTTCCAAAGCACTGCTGATAAAATTGAAGAGGCAAACAGAGGTTTGACTGGTTGGTTGAGATCAACTGGTTTGGTGGATGGCATATATGTAGGTTTTATTCTGATGTCTTTGTCTTTAGTTCTATGTAACACAAAAATTGTTCCTTCTGACGGAAAAGACCTTATAACTGTGATTAATGTCAATAAAGGGGGCATTGTCATGGAAAAGTAAAACCAAAACCAAACCAATAAACCAACAATTAAATCTTCTCACTCCTTTATGGAATCTCTACATGTCTTATCTGAGTGTTTGGAGAACTTGTCTCAACTATATTATCCGGCCTTGGTACTAAGGAGTGGCCAGGGTCTCTAACACTTCCTGGGCATTTCTGTGGCGATAAGACTAAGCTTACTTTTTGCATTTTTAGCCATCTGCACCTGCCAGGGCTCACACCATTTTCAAAAGGCCTAAAGGTCCAAAAACTGAGTCAGGTTTTGGAAATCTTGGTCTGAAACCATTGCTTCTTTCTCACTTGTTCCTATAATTAATTCACAGGTCATTTCATATTTCCTTCACTTTTCAAAACCACTTTGCAATTCAGCCTGTGACCTACTGTATTCAATCTTTCTAACCTGTTGTTATGCCTCTAGACTATGCTCCTCTCACTCAGTAAAATAAAATAAAGTAAAATATTTGTCACATTGCTTATTATATTCCAGTTACTCAACTGGCCATGGTTCTATCCCTACCCTCAAGACCTTGAAGTCTTGCCTGTGTAGCAGGTAAGCAAATGATTACAAAAACACATATCAGGTACTATAACAGGGGTTAATCAGGCTACTATGGAAACACAGTAAGAGTGGGGGAGGCTGAGAGTGCTTTCTAGAGAAAATGATATTTAAAATGAACCATCAAATATTTGTCAACTATGTGCCAAAGGGGATGAAGAGGATATGTTTATTCTTAGTAAAGGGTATTGACAAGCAAAGAGACTAGAAAGACAAACAAACTGAAGGAAATTTAGGAGTATTGGAAGATACAGGATGTACAAGGTGACATGATGGGTGAGAAGAATGGAAAGGGATGAGTCAAGAGAGGTAAACAGAGGCCAGACCATAAACGATCTCATAAACCATTGTTTTAAAAAGTCTGAACTTTACTGTGATTCAATGTAAAAATCATTGAAGGATTTTAAGAGAAGGATTGTCACATGATACTGGAGAGGATCTAAAAAAAAGGAGGAGCAAAGGCTCAAAAGGACATTACTGGGACATATGAAAAACTGGAATGTAGACTGTGAGCTTTATAACAATGTTAAATTTCTTGAACTTGATAACTGCATTGAAGATGGTTACATTAGTTAATATCCTTGTTCTTAAGAAATGCACAGGGCAGTATTAAATGTTCAAGGAGCATTATGCATACAGCCTGTACTGAGGTGTTCAGAAAATGGATTGCTAGACAGACAGATAGATGGATGGATAAATATATGGACTGATAAAGATAGATGAATAGGTAAAATGATACAGCAAATGGGTCAAAAATGTTAATATTGGTGGATCTGAGTATCTGGGGGATAGTGGTGTGTGAAGTTCTCCATATGGAATTTGTATCATTTTTGTAACTGTCCTGCAAGCGTGAAAGTATTTCAAAATAAAACATTTTTTTAAAAGACAAAAAAAAAGATAATTGTCATGTTTTGAATGTCTAAAATGCATCTCAAATTTAACTAGTCCAAAGGACTCCTACAGAACGCGCATGCCTACAGTTCTCTATCATCCCCACGCCAGCCCTTCTCCTCTCATCTGTCAATGAATCACTCAAAATAGCTCTTGAACCTGACCTATTCGTTCTTAACTGCAACACGCTCACCAAGCTGCTATGATCTTTTATTCCTTACAGTCTATTGTCCACTCAGTAGCCAAAATTATCGCTGTAAAATATATCAGGTTTTATTCTCAATAAATATTCCCTGATAATCCCCAGGCTCCAATGGCTTCCCTTAACACTTTCAATAATATTCCAAGTCCTCTCCAGGGCCTTCATGATGCTTCATGACCTGATATGAAGGCCATCTCCCTGACCTGTTTACCATTTTTTGCATCCTTATTCCATTACTATGCCAGCCACAAGACGGTTCTCTTCCATTATGATTCCATCCCCATCTCAAGGCCTTGATAACTTCTTATTTTCTCAGCCTAGAATGCACTTCCTCAGATATCCATAGATATCTGGGTCCCACAGAACATGAGAGAAAGCGTGAAGGTCAATTAATTGGGAGACTGCTCCCATGACAGAGGAGAGATGATAGTGGCCCAGATTAGTGGAAACAGTAGGGACTAAAGGATTTAATACATAGGAGGCATTCTAAATATTTGTTGGCAATGGCAACGAATGAATGGAGAGGGAGGAGTTAAGAATAATGATTGAGTATCTAGCTTGGACTACTTGGTAAATGGTAGGATCTGTTAAAG
The DNA here is from genome assembly GCF_023851605.1 of Tamandua tetradactyla. Classification (NCBI taxonomy): domain Eukaryota; kingdom Metazoa; phylum Chordata; class Mammalia; order Pilosa; family Myrmecophagidae; genus Tamandua; species Tamandua tetradactyla. The sequence continues at coordinate 106,433,530 of NC_135328.1, read as the reverse complement.
AGAAAATACAGAAAGAAGAGAAAATTTGGTTGGAGACTGAAGATGTTGAGTTCAATTTTTGAAATACAGAAATTGAGATATCTTTCAGACATACAAACAGGAATAGCCTGTAGCGATTGGATCTCTTGATCTAAAATTTTTTTCTGCACAGATCCACAACTGGACACTTCCTAAAAATTTTGTTTCATTCTATTTCCCACCTCAAACTTTTTTTTTTTGCCACCCTGGACTCCAGAGTACACAAAACTTGCCACCTGATCTCTTTCATATTTGCCACTGATCTCTCTCTTGCTTCTGCTCCTGCTATTGATCTACTTTCTCTGACTCAGCTAAACCTTGCCTGAGAGCAGGGGTGTCCAAGGCAGGACTCTGATTAAAATTCTGACACATGCTCCATACTATATGCTAGTGCTCCATTTTTTCCTAGTAGAAACCATCACAGCAGATGCTCTAGGAAACCAAAAGGCTCTTTTGTGTTTTCCCGTCCCTTTCTTTGTATAAGCAATCCCTCATGGAATTTGTCCTTGTAGCTTCTCATCCCTAGCCACAAAAATGGTAAGAGACAAAAAGGCTGAACAATTGTAAAGTCTGTTTTGTAAGTCCCACTATTCTAGTACACATTTCCCCTATAACAAAGTTATCTAATTCAGGCAGAGAGCTGATATTCCTAATATTTATTTATTGAATGGAGCCCATAATTCTCACCATACAATTCTTTTTTTTATCCTATATATATATATATGTATTAATTTTAACATTTGTTCCTTCTATTATTTATTTATTTTTAATCCATATATTTCACTCATCTGTCCACACCATAGATGAAAGGAACATTAGACATAAGGTTTTCACAATCACACAGTCACATTGAGAAAGCTGTATTATTATACAATCATCTTCAAGGAACATGGCTACTGGAACACAGCTCTACAGTTTCAGGCACTTCCCTCTAGCCTAATACACCTTAAACTAAAAAGGGGATAGCTGTATAATGCGTAAGAATAACCTCCAGGATAACTTCTTTATTCTGTTTGAAATCTCTCAGTCACTGACACTTTATTTTGTCTCATTTCTCTTTTTCCCCTTTTGGTTGAGAAGGTTTTCTCAATCCCTTGATACTGAGTCCCAGCTCATTCTAGGATTTATGTCCCACGTTGCTAGGGAGGTTTATACCCCTGGGAGTCATGCCCCATGTAGAGAGGGTGAGGGCAGTGAGTTTGCTTGTTGTGTTAGCTGAGAGAGAGAGACAGGCCACATCTGAGCAACAAAAGAGGTTCTCTGGGGGTGACTCTTAGGCCTAATTTTAAGTAGGCTTAGCCTATCCTTTGCGGGGATAAGTTTCATATGAACAAACCTCAAGATTGAGGGCTCAGCCTATTGATTTGGTTGTCCCCACTGCTTGTGAGAATATCAGAAGTTCTCAAATGGGGGAGTTGAATTTTTCCCGTTTCTCACCATTCCCTCAAGGGAACTTTACAAATACTTTTTTATTCACTGTTCAAATCATTCTGGGATTTATCGGGGCATCGCGCTAACCTGGACAAACCTACAAAATTTCTTGCCCTAGTCAAGGTTCCATGTACTTATGGTATTCAACTAAACTATTCATATAAGTTATATTAGGAAATGACTCATCAAAATACAAATTTTGTACCAAATAAACTTTTTTTGCTTTAGTCTCACACATAACTTAAGCTTTCTGATGGCTATAAAGCACTAATATCACAGCCTTCAAGTCTCTCCTTGATCTGACAATGAACCTACACTGGATGGTGCCATTTGTGGCCTCAAAGTGAAGAAGCCCATAAAGGCAGCACATAGAGGGTAATTTAAGGAACTTAGCAAAATTATCAGATACATCTGATTGCAAAAATGGGCACAATTCTTCACCTTTCCCTGTACCTATGGGCTATGCAATCCTCCCACTAACCAACAGGGCTATTTCCTTACCCTTTGATTCTGGGCTGGCCTTGTGACTTGCTTTGGCCAACAGAATGCAGCAGAAGAGACAGTACCCCAAGCTCAAGCCCTCCATGCCCTTCCTTTTGGAATCCTTCCTAGCTTCCAAGTGAAGAAGTCCAAGGTAACAGGACATCAGAGAATAAGACATCATATGGAACAGATACATACTATCTCATCTGAAACCATCCTAGACTAGTTAGCTCCCAGCGGATCCAGAAACCAGATGAAATCACAACTATTCCGCTGTGCTCAACCCAAACTGCTAGGATGAAGAATCATAAACTTAATAAATAGCTGTCATTTTAACCCAACAAGTTGTGGAGCTGATGTGTTACATAGCAAAAACTAACTGACATATAAGGTTATTTTTCTGAGGGAAGCAATCCAAACCAGAAAGCTTTGGACTGGCTTATCCAGAAGAGAATATGTGGCTGTATAACAGGGTGGGGGGTTGGGGGGAAAGCAGTAAGGACAGCTAAATCATCTAGTATAGGATCCTAAAGCAAATTACAAGATACCTGTGTATTCATGGGGACATTCCTCCATAGGAAGCCCAGCGCCGTCTCTGCATAATGGCAGAGGCAGCTACTTTTCAGGTGAGAAAAAAATCCTTTTTTCTTTTGGTTTAAAAGATATACACTTATACAAAATCCTCCTGATCTCTAAAACATTCTGCAATCCGTTTTTGACAACATAATCATTATCCTATTGATTAGATAAGCAAATGAATAAATAAATAATACATGCAATTAACCTTTCCAATTTACCAAACTGTTCCAGGGCTTTGCAGAACAGTAAAAGCCCCTTCAACTTCCCTGAGTCAATCCTGCAAACTCTCATATATTAGATACTTCCAAACACCATTTTTTCAATCAAGACCCAGTCACAGAAGAGAAATGTTGATAGAATATGTACATAGGACATAAAGGGATGGGAGAAGAGAGCATCAAATCCATTTAACAAGAATTCGAGTGATGTCCAAAATGATTATATGGCCTCCTTGTGTTCAAGGATAAAAACCACTTGAACTGTCTTAACACAAGTTTAACCTCTTTAAGCTTAACATACAGAGGACCATAATTTTGGTCTTAAACATTAACAGTGGGTTCCCTTAACTTTTGTTTCAAAAAAAGGCATCAAAACCAATACCCTTTGTATTGTTTTCTAACCACTAAAACAAGTACCATGCAAAGGGCAGGCTTAACAACAGAAATTCATTGGCTCATGGTTTCAGAGGTTAGAAGGTTTGCTTCCTCCTGGGTTGGTATCATCTGGCTGGCCAGCAATCTTTCAGGTTCCTTGGCTTTTCTGTCACATGGCTCATGGTGGAATCTTCTTTTTCTCTTTCAGGTTTCAGTGACTTCCAGCTTCTGGCTGCTCCCTATGGCTTCTAGCTTCTCTTATTATTTCCAATTTCCTTTGCTCATAAGGACTTTGGCCATTTTGGATTAAGGCCCACCCTCATTCCACTTGGGCATACCTTAACTACTATCTTCAAAGGTGCTATTTATAAAAAGGGTTCACAGTCACAGGACCGGGGGGCATGATTTAATCTCCAATCACCATAAAGGGCAAAAATGATCTTCAGTGAATTGGGATTATGTATAAAAACCAAATAGTATGTGGAGTTTCAAGTAGGCCTTCTCAGATTTTCTTACATTTTACTTTTCTCTAGATCTCTGAGATTATTGATTCAACTTTCCCAAATAGTCTCAAAGTCTGAAGAGTTTTTACCATGCCCTTCAGTAGGTTATAACAAGCTGCAGACAAAATCTGAACTCAGCATTCCTTTCCTACCAACACACTAGCCACCTTTGACATCCACGAACTTTTTCTTTTTGCTAGTCTAACATGAATTCTTCAAGTATAATCTAGTCTTTGTCTTAATATAATCAAAGAATAGGTCTAGCATATTTAGAGGCATACATTGAAAGTGTGCTGCTTTAAAAAGGGGAAAAATTCCATAGTACCAATAAATGAAGTTTACATTGTCAACTTTTTCTTTTTTTTAATAGCATAAACCAACTTCCACAAAACATAATAGCTGCAAACAGTAATTTATTATTAGCCTTAATATTTTTATGGGTTGGCTAGGCTCAGCTGGCTGGTTCTCACTTGGGGCTTCCCACGCAGCTGCAGTTAGATGCACATTGGAACTGGAGCACCTGAAGGTTTAACTGATGGCTTCTATATTCACAGGTCACTGACTGGACCGGGATGGCTGGAACTCCTGGGAGTTGGCTGAGCATCTTTCTTTCAAAAAGCCCTCTTCAAATAGCTAGCATGTGCTTCCTTGCAGCATGGGAGTCTCGGGATACTTGGACTTCTTATATCGAGGCTAGCTTTTCCTGGAGTGACTCGGGGTGCGGTAAGGAGACTGAATGGTTTCTTTCAACCTACCCTCAGAAGTCTCATGGCACCTACATATAAGTCACAGGGCCAGCCCAGATTCAAGGAAAGGGGATTACAGAAGGGCATGACTATCAGGAGGGAGTTCATCTTTAGAGACCAGCTACTATAGCTAGCATGCCCAATTTCTTCCGAATCCTTATTTGATGTACATAATTCAAATTTCAGACCTATAAGGTAGAACACATATGTATGTAAACCATGTAAGATTGACTTAAAATTCCAACGTTTCCAGAAGAACATGAAAAAAATTCCTAGGTTATGTTTTCACTGTGTTTCCTACATTTCAATCAATTCTGCAGCCATCAGGATATTTAATCGAATAATAGTATCCATAAGAAAAAGAGAAATTAACCTGATATACAGGATAATTTTTAAGCAAATAAGAAAAAACCAAGTATTGCATTCAAAAGATGATAAGCAAAAAACACTATTTTTACATGCAACCAAACATAAAATTATATAAGCCATTTTAGTCATAGAATCTAAAGTGATTTATAGTCAAGTAGTTGATGCTATTTTCAAAGACCAAAAAGTAACAAGATAGGAAAACAATTTTAGAGGAAATTATAGTATATCTTTCAGTGTTAGAAAAACAGCAACGAAAAACCCCACACAACTCCTGACTAGGAAACAGAGACCTAGGTATTATCCCTGGATCTGCCTAAGGAAATACGGAACTTTTGTCACTGGACCTTAGTTCATTTATTTACACAATGGGAAGGTCCTTTAGAGGCCTACCATGTTGTAGTAGAATGTAAAAATGAAATGGATAAAAAAGTGAGTATCTGAGCCAGTTTCATATTTTTGTGTTGCTTAAAGGGGATATGGCGCGAGCGCGCGTGTGTGTGAAATGAGAGAGACTGAGACATAAACATGAGAAAGCTACTATTTACACTCTGATAACTTATAAGTTAGTTTCACTAAGGTGAAAACCAAGAGGTTTTTAATTAGTAAACTGACGATAAGGGGCAAATCTAACATGTAGTGTGCACACACACACAGACAATATAAATTCTTACTCCAGTAAGTATTGTCCCTGCAGGAAGGATTCAAATATATAAAGCCTGTGACCTTCAGTCAAATCCATCCCCTCCATGTCATCTTGGCCTTATTCCTAAGAGGGTCATTAAATTATCTAGGAAAATCGTAACCACAGAAAATTCAAAATGGAAGTCTTACTGATGCTACAAGAGACCTCAAAATTTGCCTCTGATTAGCTTCTCTCTCCAGTTGAAATACAAAGTAATCATTGTGCTTGATGCAATGCAAGTGGGTCCCAATACATATGTTACCTTAAAATATATTTTTCTGAAAATAAAGATACTGGTATTTATGGAATTATCCATCCAATTATATCATTCATATCTTTTTAAAGAGCAAATAATAACTGTTCAAAAAGATATCTATATCAAAAAGATACGTTCAAAGAGTGATTCAAAATTCGCACAGCTAAGAGAATTTTTAACTTTATATGCAGAATTTAGCTAATGTGTATTTACTCCAGTTATTTGCAAGTCCTTCAGAAAAACATATATCTCTTGTATAATTGTTTTACTCCATATTAGTTAGAGGAATGGCAGTTACTTTATAGTTACTCCATAACTACTAAAATTTGAACATTTCATTTATTCATCTGTTTGGCTTTTTTTCCCAATCAATACTTATTAAATGTGTTTTAGGTGCTGAGTCTACATCAGGGAAGGAGAAAATACATCATCTGGCCTTCACAAAATGTACATTCAAGTCAAAGGAGATGGATAATTGTAGACAAATGAGAAAACAATATAATTATAGATTCAGGTAATAATTATGAAGGAAATAAGAAAAGAGACCTTGGATAACGTTACAGGAAATGTTATAAATAATGTTACAAATTATTAAATCTGTTCCTCTTTTGAGTTCTTAACAATTTTGTTCTTATTAAGCTGATCTTTATTCAATGAACACAAAAACTTCAGTTTTGGAAGAGGTGTTTATAGGCAGCAGGCAGTAAACTTCTGCCTTGGAAGAGCAAGCTGTAGAAAAATTGAGGTTCCCAACCTATAGCCACTTAAAATTAAAGAACAAAACAAAAAACAATTTCACATTTCAAATAAATATTTTAAAACAAAAAATTTCCTAAGACCAAAAAAAAAAGGACCCACAGCAATAAAGAGTGTGATATGTGCCATTACTGTGATGCATCCACAGAAAAATACAGGTGTTTACAGTGGGAAGCAAAACCAATCTTACCCCTGACAATCAACAACATCAATTCAGATAGCTACTAAAAAGATTGCTTTAATATCATGCCTTCTAGACTGAGTAAATATAATTGTCTGATACCACCTGACATCTTTGCCTTCATTGTCCATTTGAAGATGGAAACTAATTTAAAAACTACAAAGTAAATCACAAGGAAAATGAAACATTGGCACTTTCTAGCTTGGACAGCCAATAATAGAACTTCCTCTACTGTGTCTAATAGTAGAGGTTTTAGAAAAGATGAAGGATTCCACAGTACCCTTGATACTCAGTAATAGAACCTATAGAGAAGATTGCCTCTTCAACACAGTGAGAATCTCTCCAGGTCCTGGAGTATAATAAGCAAGAAAGCAAAGTCATTTTTATCTATTCTGGTAAGCATAATTACAAGTGTTTTTCTTATTAATAAAAAAATGTGAAATCCTTTCAAGAATCTAACCAAGCAATTTGCTTTAATAGCACCTTACAGAATTTCTTCAGTTAGAGAAAAATAATAATTTTTATCTTCATTTATATGGTAAGGACATCGAACTTTTTTGTATACTGACACCTAACTCTTATAATGGTATTTTCAGGGTAAACTGGAATACTGCTTCTATAATCCAAGCCATATATTTTCCCCATCCACTAATGAAAAATAATAATACAATTAAAAACCCAACACTAGGGTTGCAGCTTTCCACAGCCACACTCGCCAATTCAATGCACATATTTTAGCACTTAATTTTCTAAACATCTGTTGTCTTTTCCACCTACCAAATTAGCAAGGTAAATACTATATTTTACAGCCAATCATGATATCATACATCCTCACATCTGACAGAGGTGTGTTTTAAACTTTGATTTAGGATAGTGATTCCCAAAGTGAAGAAAGTAGAGAAAGATGTTGAATGACAGTTAGTTTTATGTCCACTTAGCTGCGTTATAGTACCCAGTTATTTTGTTTATTTATTTTTTGCATGGGCAGCACCGGGAATTGAACCTGGGTCTCCGGCATGGCAGGCAAGAACTCTGTCACTGAGCCACCGTGGCCCACAAACACAGAAACTTAGATGCTGCTGTGGAGGTATTTTGTAGACAGGATTAGCATCTACACTCAGATAATGTTAAAGTGGGCTGCAACCTTTCAGCTGAAAAGTCTAAAGAGCAAAACTGAGGTTTCGCACTAAAGAAGACATGCGTCCTACAGATTTCAGACTTGCCAGCTCCCACAATCACCTGAGCCAGTTTCTTATATGAATGTCTATATAGTTATCCTATCGGTTATGTTTTTGTGGAAAACCCTGAATGATACAGAGGTAGACAAAGTAGAGAAAGATGCTGAATGATGCTGAAGGGGAGCTGCATAGGTCCAAACAACTGCTCCATCAAGACAGAAAAATCTACCCCTTTCCATTTCATTCTTCGACACCTGATTTTTCAGTAGAAGGGAAGAAAGGGAACAGAGAACAAGAAGCGATAGAGCACAGTCTCAGGAGGACTGCAACTCAAACAAACCCACAAAAAATAAAATGTCCTTTAAAAGGACGAGTTTAATCTATAAATTCTCTCTTCAATTCCAGTTAATTTCTAATGAGTTAATATCAGTTTGGAACGTTTTAGCTGCAAAGAAAAGAAAACCCAATTAACTTTAGTAAGAAAAAGCCATTTAATGATCACTCCAGAAATCTAGAAGTAGGCGATTCCATGTTTGACAGAGCAGTCTTATGACATAACTAAAATAATAGGCTCTTTCCACCCTTCTCCGCCAAAATGTTTAGCTCTCGGCCCTTTGTCCTCTGATACTACCTACCGCTTACAAGATAACTGCCACAGTTTCCCTTATTATGCCTCTCACCAGTATCACAAGCAGGAAGGAACCAGGAATAACAAAAGTCTTTTCCAGCAGAAGAGGATAAAATCCATCAGTAACATCCCCTTGGCTAAAACTGAGTCACAGGTGCATTGTTTTCTTTCACATGATGAACTTAGACCAATCATGATTCATCCCCTGGGGCTCGGGGAAACAAGGTGATCTCCAAAACAGCTACATAAATATAAACCCAGGGTTATTTAGCAGGAAATTGTGAGGAATGGTTGTAGGGTAGATAAAAACACTGACCGAAATAGGATTATTCTTTAACTGTAGAGAAATTATTCTATTTTTCTAGCTAGCTTTCATTCCACTTATCTAGCTGTGCCGGTTTGAAGCTATTATATACCCCAGAAAAGCCACATCTTTAATCCTCATTCAATATTCCTGGGCAGTATATTCTGTATTGCTTCCATGGAGATGTGACCCACTGAATTGTGGGTGGTAACTTTTTTAAAAATTTATTTATTAATTAAAAAAATCAACAAATGAAATAAAAATAAACATAGATAACCAGTAATTCACAACATCATCACTTAGTTGCATATTCATCATTTCTTAGAACATTTGCATCCACTCAGAAAAAGAAATAAAAAGACAACAGAAAAAGAAATAAAAAGACAACAGAAAAAGAAATAAAATTTAAAACAGAAAAAAAAAATTATACCTACAATACCCCTTACCCCTCGCCCTCATGATCACCAGCATTTCAAACTAAATTTACCCTAACATTTGTTTCCCCCATTATTTATTTTTATTCCATATATTCTACTCGTCTGTTGACAAGGTAGACAAAAGGAGCATCAGATACAAGGCCTCCACAATCACACAGCCACACCGTGAAAGCCACATCATTATTCAATCATCTTCGAGAAACATGGCTACTGGAACACAGCTCCATTCTCAGGCAGATCCCCCCAGCCTGTCCATTACATCCTGAACAACAAGGTGATATCTACTCAATGTGCAAGAACAACCTCCAGGATAACCTCCCGATTCCGCCTGGAAACTCTCAGCCACTGACACTCCGTCTCACCTCACTCTTCCCCTTTCTGGTCGAGAAGCTTCCCTCAATCCCCTGATGCTCAGCCTCAGCTCATTCTAGGGTTTTTCTCAATCCCTTGATGTTGAGTCCCAGCTCATTCCAGGACTTCCATCCCATGCCACCAGGAAGGTCCACAACCCCGGGAGTCATGTCCCATGCAGACAGGGGGAGGGCGGTGAGACTGCCCACTGTGTTGGCTGGAGAGAGAGGCCACATCTGAGCAACAAAAGAGGCTTGTGGGTGGTAACTTTTGACTAGATGGGTTGTGTCTCCACCCATTCAAGGCGGGGTTGCTTACTGGAGCCCTTTAAGAGGGAACTCTTTTGGGAAAAACTTCAGAGCCAAGACAGCACACTCAGCCAGAGACCTTTAGAGATGCAGAAGGAAAAGACCCTTGGGGAAGCCACTGAAGAAACCTGAAGAGAAAGCTAGCAGACGTTGCCATGCGCCTTTCCAGTTGAGAGAAAAAACATAAACATCATCGGCCTTCTTGAACCAAGTGTCTTTCTCTGGATGCCTTAATATGAACATTTTTATAGCCTTGCCTTAATTTGGACATTTTCACTTCTTTAGAACTGTAAACTTGTAACTTATTGAATTCTCCCTTTTAAAAGCCATTCCAGTTCTGGTATATCTCATTCTGGCAGCTTGAAAACTGACACATTAGCTGTGTACAATCCATTTCTCTTCTACTCTTAAAAGTTCCAGAGAATTTAAGCTAGCTGGATTTTTTAAGGTTATTTGAAAAATCCAAGATGATGAACAACATTATCAAGTATCAAATCATTCCAGTTTGGAAAAAAATTAATGTTTATTTCAATTTGTGTTGAGATTGAATATAATTGGAATGAACGTAATTTAAAAGCACATCCTCGTACTTCACCAGAGAATGATACATGTTACAATCAACAAATCTGTTACTAAATTCAGTCAATATCTTTAATCAATAAATAGTTTGCATTTAATTTGTGTTTGGCACCATCCCATACCTTACCAGGTACCAAATGGACTGGTAATAATAATAACAAATGTGTTCTTTTCCGAAAGTAGGGCTGCTAAAGGACAAATAGGATGCTCAGTTAAATTTGCATTTCAAAGAAACAATTTTATTTAGTATAAGTGTGTGCAAAATATGGCATGGGACATATTTTAAAGTTATCCATTGTTTATCTGAAATTAAAATTTAATTGAGTGTCCTGCATTTTTATTTAACCAATCTGGCATCCCTGCCCTAAAAGAACCTCCAGTCTGACAAAGGGTACATTTGTGGCATGGTACCAATTTGCCCTATGGTGCCTCCCATTTTTACCGATGTATACTTTACATCTGTATACTTTATAAAGAAGAACTAAGACTGCTATGACAGGAATGTGAGAAGGGAACATGCCGTGTTACATTTTATCAATATCCAGAATAGGGTCTAGAGAACCAAAACAAGAGTCTGGTTCTAACAGAATAATCTAGGCCACTTAAGACTTAATTTCTTCATGAAGGCTTCAAAAGCACATGCAGCTCAAACAAGGAGAAAACATAAAAATATTGCAACATGTACTCACATCATAACTATGAAAAAGATACTACAACAGACATCGAATTCCATATAAGCAGCAAGAAAACACTCAAATCCAGCAGAATCAGCTCTGGGGACAACTCCAGAGCAGAAAGTTAGGCAGAGACTGAGCAGAAAACTGAAAAGGGAGCAGAACAGTGGCAGTGGTGGAATGCAGATAAGATAACCTCATGAAAGGAAAAAGCCCCATCCTCAGTAGAGAAGTACTGAGAACAGTTTGGGGACCTGATTAGAGCTCAAAAGTGTGAAAGCCCAGAGATGGCAGTCTCAGGAAGTCCCCAGTTCTGGAGAAGAGGGCCAATTTGGAAGGGGCACCCTCTGGTTTCCCTCTGGAGAAGGAGAAAAGAGATGAAATTAGAAGTTCTATAAAAGAGAAAGAGAATCACAAAATCAGAAAACCATCCACCTCCTTCCACTCTGTCCAAAAGATGTCACTGAGCTAAACAAAGGAACCTTACTGTAACCAGATACTAGTGCGACTTTGATGTACGAAATCTAAAAAATCATTCAAATGCCTCTCTCTTGCTACATTTAACTGTTGTGAATGGCCTAAGAAAATCAAACATTTCAAAATGAATAGAAATCAGTAGGCATATATCTGAAGATCTTATAAGAAAACATAAAAGGAGAATCAAAATATTCCAGCTGGCAAAAATTCTTCCCCTAAATCTACAACAAAACTGGAATACAACCCCCAAATCCAAATTAAATACACATAGAATCTGCAGATATGAACTAGCTCAAATAAAAATTTTTCAAAAAAACTCAGAAGAGATGTGGACAGAAAAAAACAGATACGAAAATAGAGTTCACTAAATACTTGAAATCAATTTACATTATATTAGAAATAAAAAATAAATGACAAGGTGTCTAAGAGAGAATGAATTCAACTAAAAATATGATCAGGAATATTGCGGAGAGGTATAAATATAGGAAAGAGAACAAAAGCCAAGTAAAGAAGAGGTAAAAAGTATTCAAGAGAAAGTAATGAATAAAAAAAGGAGCAAAGAAATCCAACGTGCATAAAACTTTGCCTCTGAAAGAAGAAAAACAAAACAATGCGACAGAACTAATTTTTACACTACACTTTAAAGAAAAATATTCCAAAGCCTCTGGATAAAAGGGCCAAGTCACCTGTAACGTAAGAAAATCAACCAAGCTATCCAAGTATCGCGGTTACAGAGAACATTTTATACCCGTAGGAACTCAGGGAACGCTGCACTTTTGTGTTCTTTCTCAGTAGGCTGGTAGGGAATAAACATCATCCAACCAAGATATGATTGGCAAAAAAACTGATGAGGACCATGAAATATATTAAATTGAAAATCTAAGATTAAAGCAGCAGTGGGAACAAGGGTGGAAGGACGGTAGGTGTATATTATGTGTTCTGACAAAGTAGAAATAATAAACTTAAAATCTAAGGAGAAAACAGATAGAAACTGTAATACAGAATAAACTTATTAATTGTTGTATAGGTGAGAGTCAGAGGATATCATTTAAAGCTGACAAACCAAACACAGAAATCTATGTGAAGAAAAAGAGATACAGAGCATATACAAGTCATTTGTAATAAGCACTAGAATAATAACACAAACCTTCCTCAACACGAAAAGAGCATCAGACCTCACAGTGAAACACAGTAAAACTAACAAAATGCAAACAATGTATATAACATAAAACAAAATTTAATGTAATCTCAACCGAGATTAAATTTATTGGTCATATCTATAAATATAAATGAGATTGTCTCTATTAAATGATTATAAAAACTGGCTCACAAAGCAAAATCTAACTCCTAGATAGAGTGATTCAAAATGCCTAAAAAATATATGCATTAGGTTATTCCACGCGGTGTTATTTCTAAAACAAAATATTGGTAACAACCTAATTGGTCATTCACAGGAGTCTAGTTAAATATACTATGGTACTGCCACGTCAACATTGCTAGTAAAAAACAATGAAGTTCTCTCAAACTAATACGGAGTGATTTCCAGAATATTTAATGAAGAAAGCAAAACAGAAAAACGTATATATATATAGTATTCTATGTACATGAACCATATTTTACATATTCCAAAATGCAAGTAAATTAGCAAAATTAAATACATAAGAATGGAGGAGAAAGTTCTAAAGTTGAACAGAACAAAAAAAAAATGGGTTAATTTGTATTAATAATATAAAGATTGAAAAAATGGGTAAACATAAACAAATAATATGGTGGATAAGGGGTAAAATAAATTGGATAGCTGGAAATACTAGTGATCAATGAAAGGGAAGGGTAAGGGGTATGGTATGTATGAGTTTTTTCTTTTTATTTCTTTTTCTGGAGTGATCCAAATGTTCTAAAAACTGATCATGGTGATGAACACACAAGTATGTGATGATACTGTAAGTCACTGATTGTACACCATGTATGGACTGTATGTGTATGAAGATTTGTCAATAAAAAATATTTTAAACCACTTGGAGACATGGCTATTTTGGGGTCTAGATGCACAGAGAAAATACAAGGTGAACATTTGATTGTGCCATAAAGGCCATAAAAACCAATTTGAAATGTCTCCCATTGATCACACTTGGGACAATTCAACCAAAAATAATATCAATAATGGGTTACTACACAGTCCATTAAAAAGTACCTCATGAGTCATAAAATATCAAAAAAAGGAAGGAGAGTGAGGCAGGGAAAGCTCTTTTCTAGTGAAGACAGCCACCTACTACACGTAGAAAGAATTATGGAATTAGAAAATCATCATCTCGCAACCACTGATTGAGGCAAGGACCAGCAATAGATGCTATGGTGGCTTGGAGCTATGTATCCCAGAAAAACATATTCTTCAATTTAATCCATTCCTGTGAGTGTGGACCCATTCCAACAGGACCTTTCATGAGGTTATTTCAGTTAAGGTGTGGCCCAAATGAATCAGGATGGATGGTAATCCTATTACTGGAGGTCTTATAAAAAAGACCACAAGAAAAGGAAAGAAAGAGATATTGATTCACTTTTGGACTTCTCCTAATCTCAAAACCATGAGCCAATAAATTCCTATTGCTAGGCCACCCTTTGCTTGCTATTTACTTTAGCAACCAGGAAACTAAAACAGATATGAAGACCTTGAGAAAAGATTGACAAGTAACAGCACATCCCAAGTCTCAAAATATCACCCTCATGTTCCTTATTAATTATAAATACAAAAAGTACCTTTGCAAGGGAGAGATCTAGTAGATATCATCTCAATTAAGGGCATGAACTTAACCCACCATCACCACTACCACCCACAGAGGCAGGAGAACTCTTCAGGATTAAAGGAGGTAAGAGATGGGACAACTAAAGGAAATGCATGATGCTGGGTTCTGGATAAAAAGGGATAAATCTGTAAAAAAAATTATTGGGACAATTGGGGAAATCTGAATATGGATAGTATATTGTATTAAATGATCATATCATGTTTAATTTCTTAAAAATGAGGACAACATTGTGGTTATATAGGATAAGATTATTCTTAAGAGTTGAATCCCGAAATTCTTAGTAGAAGGTGCATCTTCAGGGTGCACAGGTGGTTCAGTGGTAGAATGCTCGCCTTACGTGCAGGAGACCTGGGTTCAATTCCCAGATCATGACCGCAACCACCTCCCCCGCCCCCAGCCAAAAAAGAAGATGTATTTTCATTGTCTGCTTACTTTGAAATGGTTAAGGAAAAAAAAAAAGTGTGCATGTGTTGTGTATGTGTACAAAGACAGAAAATGTGACAAAATGTTAACAGTAGGTAAATCCAGGTGAATGGAATATATGTGTTCACTTTACCATTCTTTCAACTTTTACACAGGTTTCACTTTATCAAAATGAAATATTGAAAAGGAAAAAAGAAAAAAACCATCATAGATACTCTTTAAAAAAGTATCAAAAGGGAAGGCCCCAAAAGGCACAGAGCACAGAGTTTATGCCATAATGATAGATTACAAAATGATCCAGGCTGAGGCAAGCAGATCTAACAGCACCGACGAAGCAAGTGGAAGCCAAGCTGGTGACTGCAGACCACCCACGCTGCCCCTTCAGCCAACACCATACACTGCCCTGGCTGAGCAGGCACGCCAGCTGAAAGCTGTGTGGTGGAAGCTTTTCATCACCCACTACCTTCATACGACCCAGGGAACACCCAGAAAGAATGCCCACCCTTGCCCAAAGATTTCTCCTGGGACAGGGTAACCTCCTTTCTCCAGCCTCATGTTCCTTCTGCTAGCTTTTACTCACTTTTCTTCCTCTAGCTCCCCAAGTCACAAAAGGTATCTTCCATGACAGTCATCAGAAAACAAGAACAGAATAGAACAGGCAAGGATGGAAAAGAAGGAGTATACTATCCCAGGAATTTCCCCCAGAATGCCAGGGCAGAGGCTTTCAGTTTGTTTTTTTTCTATTAGACTCAAACCAGGACGTACTGACATTATCTTGCGACCATGAGCAGAAAGCCTGTTTGAGAACAGAAGTAAGTGGAGACATTAGAGCTCAACTGAGCGACAGACTGAATAGGGTTCCTGGAGATCTGCTTTAGCTCCTGGATCAAGTGAGGCATGCATGTCTAGAAGTACATATGCCAACAAATTTTGCATCCTCCCCCCCTTTTTTCCCTTTGTCAGAATGGATTGAAGTTTCTTATCATTTACTATCCAGACGATCTCAAATGAAACAATACTTCATGAAACGTGTATTCTCTAAGTGGTCAAATAGGCTAGGCAAACATCTGCTGCCTACTCATATTCCCTTCTTGTCCATTCACAAGGCATATTAGGATAATAAAGGCTCTGAGAAGTCCTGCAGTAAAGAAACCTTTTTACACTTTTTTCAAATCAGTATGTCCCAAGCCACTGGAAACGCCTATTAAGAAGCCTTAAGGGTAGTGTGGCACGGTGAGTAATTTCTGAAATAACTGCATAGAAATAATTCATTTGTCAGTTTACTGCAATAAAATCCTCTCCTTATCATCATTTAATTTGATGTGTAATTAAGTGTCTATTCCCACATTAGGAATTTGAAGCTCATGTAATCAAACCAGAGACGATAGCACAAGGTCATGATGCTTAAATATACCTGCAGGTATTTCATAGTACTTTGTGTTCACACCTGCATTATACTGTTGAGACATTACATCGTTACCTATTTCTCAGCTTGACTATGACCTGCTAGTGAGCAAAGTACAAAACTTTTTTATATTTGTACCCCAGTAAGTTGAACCATGTCTGTACAAAGGAACTCAATAAATGCCTTTGAATGAGTAAATCATTACCAATTTACTTTCTTCTGTGGGCATTATAATTCTTTTTGCTTTCCTTCATTTCCCCTTCCATTAAACACTGAATTAATGTTTTTATTGAACAGTCTGTAGTAACTCCTAGTTCTTAATTCCTGGGAGGATAGAACTAATTCAATTCTCATTCACATGAACAACTAATTTAAACAACTGGTTCACTGTACATTCTCTTTCTTTTGTCCAGAATGAATCAGGTTTAAAGATCTCTTTAAGTTTTCATTTTCTTGGGCAACCTTCTACAATCACAATGTTTTTTACACCTATCTTACCTCCTCGTTCAAATTAACAAAGAAGGACAAGTACAGCACACTTCTTTTAAGTAGGCACATTAGGGGAAATAATTATATGCTGTTGTGCATAGACCAAGTGGAGTTAATTTCATCCCTTCAAAACAGAATATTTATTTCCAGGATATCAGGTTGTTGGAACAGATGGTTTTGCTACCGTTCATCTATTGCCTGTATAATCTACTGCAGTGCATGCCTCTGGAATATTTTCTAACCTTCCAATGACAGCACAGAGAATATAAAAACTAAAACCTGTGGAGAAAAAAGCCATGATGGTAGAATAGACTTAAGAGCATGTAATAAGTAATATAACGAATTTTGGAAGGAACTGAGAGTGGTTAATCTTGGTGGCATGACAGCCATTTAAAAGTGTTGCAGAGAAAGAAATATTCCAAGTAATTTCGCACAGGTCATTTAATCATGTGAATGTGTGGGATATATTTTTAAGGACAATAAGAATTGTATTCATTTTAAATTGTTCATCATAATGCTGATGCTGGTGCTGGGGTAGTTTTTCTGAAACTGTGTTGTATATTGTGTGAGATGCAACCTATGAGTAATTATGTGGGTGTCACTGAAAAGAGGATCTTCAGTGTGGGAAAAAGATACAGATGTAAGAATGATGAGGTTAAATTAAAACTCAGTAGAATTAGATTTAAATTGCAGCTATGTATAAACTCAATGTATTTTATGTATAAAATGCATATTTTCAACTCCGTTCATTGAAAAGGCCTAAAAACGGTGATTAGCCCAATAGCACTGAGTATATACATCAGCCCTCATATCTATCAATTTCTTTAAAAAGGAGCAAGGAGTCTTTGGAGAAATGTCTGACCCCAGGTCTGAGACACAATGCATTTGGAATACCATATCATACCAGGGTAACAAAATAATTGGTATACTTTTCTCAACCAATAAATGATGAAGAAATCAAAGAAAGCAAATATCACATTTTGCAAACCCTAATGAATTAAAGACATTTTTATCTCCAGATGGGAGTAGATATCACCAACTAGGTACATTCTTGCCCCCATTCTCTCAAAAATAAAAGTGACATTCCATTTGATTGAGTCTTTAGCTCTTACGACTAAATTATTGATAATATGGGAGACAGGGAATGCTAAAAGACCCCACAGGGATGAAATCAGCAAAATACCACATGAAGCTCTCTGTGACAAATAACTTAGATTTTTCAATCAAAAATTGTCAAAGGAAAACATGAAGGGAATCTAGAGAATAAAAGAAGATTTAAGAGATATAGCAACCAAGCACAACGTATAGAGTCTATTTTGATACAGATTCAAACAAATTACAAAGAAAATGTTCTGAGCCAATAGAAGAAATTTGAAAAATGACAGGACATATGATGATATAAAGATATTATTCTCTATTTCTAAATGAGAACATGATATTATGGCTTTATTATGATACAATGGTTCTTATACGCATGCCAAATGGATGAAATGAAACAAAGTGTGGAATTTGTTTTACGGTCATCAGTGTGATGGAGGCGGCAGGAAGGTAAAATAAAAGAATACTGACATGAGGTCATAATGTTGAAGTTGGTGACATGTCATGGGAGTTCACTGCATTATTCTCTGTTCTTTTGTCTACATCAAAAATTTTCCACCAACTTTCTATATTTGCTGTATAAGCATGTGAAAAATAGGAATCTGAAGTGACTGGCATAATTTCCATCCCTGGACAGATCAGGGTGAATGTGGGAGCTGATAGGGACATAAGTGTCTGGTAAATGCAAGAAAGTAGATTTTGAGCTGAATTGTTCATTACAGGAAGGGCTACTAAGTAAATATATTTCTGGCTACTGAAAATATCCAAGATGGGCATTGTGCATGAACTGTGGAATTAAGTTCTGTTTCAAGCCCATTAGAAACTGGTGGTCTGTGAACTATCCTCTTCTTAAAGACTGCCTGATTCAGGGGGTTGGAAGGGTAGCTCAGTGGTAGAATTCTCATCTGCCATGCAGGAGACCCGGGTTCAAATCCCGATCCATGCACTTCCCCCAAAAACAAAACAAACAAGCCAAACAAACAAAAATTCAACAAACAGTGATGCAATAATGAGATGCTCATAGGGAAAAAAAATGAAATGTGATCCTGCCATACAGCATACAAAATGAAACCAAAAAAAGACTGCCTGATTCAAAGTAAACATTAAATACAAAGGCATGCGGTGTGCATCAACGTAAAGGGATAAGGAGAGAAATGATAAAGGAGAAAATAAAACATTTTAGCAAAATAAGGAAGAGCTAAAAAAAATGAGATAGATCAACCACCTACTATACCTACCACTGCTGAGAGTCCTGGTGCATCTTCTTAGTCCACTGAAATATAAGAATGGCTTCTCTATCACTAGTAACTAACCCAAACACCAATTTCTTGAGACACTAATTAAAGCACATTTCAGGAAACCATGCAAGCAGATCTCTGAACACAGACTTATTTTACCTGGGCATAATTTTCTTTTCTTTGCTTCAGACGTGCTAATTTAGTATGTGTGGATCAGAATTTTCATACCAGTAAGCTTTTTACAGGGATCAAAATTAAAATAGAGTTCTTTCAGTACCAGGAAACTAAAAGACAAAAGAAATAAAACAAAGACTAGAGTTCTTCCAAGGAGCCTTTCAAATCTTGTACCAAAAATTTTGAATGGAAAGCATACCAACTATTTTTCCTTAGCATAAAGGTAGAGATTAGGTTTCTCATAAGGTTACTCTCTTTTAACTCAAGTAAATAATAATTGGTGAATGCATTCTTTACTCTGTTCCACCTCACTGACAATCAAGAATAACCCTACTGCACTACCAACCAATTTTGATTTTGACCTATACAATTAAGTAATCAAAATGTTTTTCTAGAATTTATAGTGTTCTACTTATCTCACTGTAATCTGACTTCATCTGCTGCATAGCAGCTCTTTTATCTTGTACCATTTATATATTGGACTATCCACTGGCAGCCTAGAATCCCTAGACTGAGGCAATCCACCAAGGATTTTGTTACATTTGAAAAAGAGAAAAAAAATCACATCAATGTTCACGGGCATTCTGTTTGAAAATGGCCATTACCTTCTCCTCTCCAGGCAGTTCAGACATTTTATTTTTAACTCTTCTCATCACTGAATTGCTAAGACTCGCTCCATTTACCCCATCAATATCCTGGCCAACTTCACTTTCAAACAAATTAAGGATAAGCAACATTTCAGATGCCTCTGTCTCAGATAATTTTAGATTTCTCAACACAGTACATCTGAAGGCGTCATCATGTTTTAGGAATAGCCAAATTCAGGTTGTGAGAATTTGGAAAATGATAAAAATTTAATTGACCCATGCTCTTCATTTCATATCAACAAACACTTATTGAGCACCTACTAAGAGTGACCCTATTTATTGGCAGATAAATGGGCTAAAATAAGTCAAATGTGTGTGGTGATTACTAGAACTAATCCCAATAATAGGTGAAAATTAAATGAGAACTTCAGAGAATCTGATAAAATAATTTGAATCAACATATTCAAGAAGACAAAACAGATGAGATTAAGTGAGCTCAAGGGTCACTGCTATCTGCTCTTCAACAAAAAATGAGTAACTAATTAAATAAAAATCTTGCTAACATCTTGATAAAACAACTTTGCTTCTGCTAAGCTATGCTTCATCACTGCAGTGTGGGGCCCAAAGGGTCAAATTACCCACATATTTTTATTTTTTGAAAGCATAGCTGAGAAGATCTATTACCAGTAAGGAAAGGGCTAAATCTTCCCTAAGGAAATTCATAAGTGATTGAAATAATCAGCAGCAGGCAGGAATGGATGTTATTGGAAGTGATTTTTTTTCCTGAGTGCATTGTTAATTATTGGCTTCTAGAAACACTCGGAACAGTTACTTAGAGGTTAACTTAGCACTTCTAATATACCCATTTCCATCATGACCATCATCTGGGTCACAATCATCATGAGTTAATCAGCAAGTACTAATTAAGATTCTACACCCTCACAGGACCAGTCTCAACTGATCAGGAATACTGACCAATTTACTCAAACTCTTGTCTATAGATGCTCATTAAGGAAGGCACCATGGTCATCTTGCTTACCATTTTATCCTCAGTGTCTGGAACACTGTTGGTATTGGAAAGCAGTCTTTGCTGAATATGAATGAATGCATATGCCCCTTACACACTTTGATTCAGTTAGCAATTTCCAGATTGTGGAAAAAACATGGACTATACCTGGAATTCAAGTTTTGTCTTTTCTTGGGACTAAAACTTACGCATACCTATTTAGTGTTAATTTGTTGATTCTACGAATGCAATTTTTTAGAGGGTTGGCTATTATTCTAACTCAGAAACTCACATGTTTGCATCCCTATTGTCCCTGCTACCCTGTTTGAGAGCATTAAGATTTAAACTTCAAAGTGGTGGGGATTTTCAAAATGTCACAGTAGGGGTTTATGGGAAACCCCATAATAGAAAGTTATGATTACCATCTATGACGAAAGAAATTTTAATAAGTGTAGAAAATGGTAGAGAGCTATTGTGAAAATTTATGACTCTATCTACAGAAGTTATCCATCATTTGTAAGAGAACAAGGTAAAAGAGGGGTGGTGTGTGTATAAATGCATATGCATGAATATTGTTAAAAAGCTATCAACATTTGCAGCTACTAAAAGATTGGACCTCCATCTAGCCTATAGGTCCAAGTTAAGGAAATAGTCCTCTGTGAGTATAGATAGATCAGGGCAGCTGTAAACATATCACATACACGCCCAAAAATGACACCTTAGGAACACTACAACTAGTTCAAGATATCAGAAAAATCACTCCTGATAAAATTACATAGATACAACTTTTTCTAAAATACCCATTTCTTTTACTACAAGTTTATAAACAATATAAACCAAAAATATGGTAAAATGCAAACATTAACACAAATAATCTTTTACTTATTCATGCTTCAAAGATCCAACCATTTATTCATCAAATATTTAGAGGAGCCAATTATTAATCAGGCACTGCGTGAGGCACTGAAGATTCAATGATGATCAAGATTTTCAAGGTTCCCTCCTTGTTTTAGTTTGCTAGCTGCCGGAATGCAATATACCAGAAATGGAATGGCTTCCAAAAAGGGGAATTTAATAAGTTGCCAGTTTACAGTTGTAAGGCTGAGAAAATGTTCCAATTAAAACAAGTCTATAGAAATATCCAATCTAAGGCATCCAGGGAAAGATACCTTGGTTTAAGAAAACCGATGAAGTTCAGGGTTTCTCTCTCAAGTGGAAGGGCACATGGTGAACACAGTCAGGGTTTCTCTCTCATCTGGAAAGCCACATGGTGAACATGGAATCATCTGCTAGCTCCTTCTCCTGGCTTCCTGTTTCATGAAGCTCCCCTGGAGGCATTTTTCTTCTTCATCTCCAAAGGCTGCTGGCTGGTGGACTCCGCTTCTCATGGTTGTGTCATTCTGCTCTGCTCTCTCTGAACCTCTTTCATTCTCCAAAATATTTCCTCTTTTATAGGACTCCAGAAACTTATCAAGACCCACCCAAATGGGTCATGTCGTCATCTAATCCAGCTTAACAACCACCATTGATTTAAACACATCTCCAGAGAGATGATCTGATCACGGTTTCAAACATACGGTATTGAATAGGGATTATTCTACCTTTATGAAATGGGATTTAGATTAAAACGCGGCTTTTCTAAGGGACATACATCCTTTCAAACCAGCACACTCCTCCACAGAATTTATTGTCCAATGGGAGGGAAAGTTATAAAATTACACATGCAGAAGAAAACTCCACGGAGATGGGAGACGTGATGGGGGAGGTGTTAGATTTAACGAGGGAGCATCCAGGTTGAGGGATAGGTCTGCAGAGGGAAACACCACAGTGTGTTCTAGGAAGAAAAGTGATGACTGTGGCAAGGAAAGCAGAGAATGAGGTAGCAATCTTGCAAGAGATGTATTTGCTTATTCCCAGCAATGGGAAGCCGTTTAGAGGCATTAAGCAAAGGGAAGTGATTAAATGGGGAAGTGATTAAATGGGGAAGTGATTAAATGGGGGAGTACTTTCTTTGGTTTGTTGGCTCTGGCTACTGTATAGAGAATAGACTGGAACAGCTCAAAAGTAAAAACAGGGAGACAGATAAATAGTGATTGCAATAATCTAGTTGAGAGAGTATGTTGGCTAAGACTAAGGTGGCAGTGATGGGGAAGGAGAGATGGTGACCAATTTGAGAGACTTGGTGATAGATTGGCTCTGATAGTAGAGTCAAAGATTGTTAGAGAGCTATCAACATTAGCAGCTACTGAAAGATTGGACCTCCATCTAGCCTATAGGTCCAAGTTAAAGAAATAGTTCTCTTTATCTACTCACTGGTTTCTATCTACTCACTGAGGAAAGGAGCAGTAGTAAAGGGCAAACTGTGGAAGCATGGGGAGGGATCTTTGATTTGGTTTGGGGATGTGTAGGAAAGAGTTAACATACCAGGCTTGAGACTGCTCTCCTTAGAAAGGCCTACTTCAAGACTGGTCCTTGGCTGGTATCTGGGCATCTGGATTTTGGGAGGGTTCCCACCATTCCCTGGTAAGAGCATCTCACTGCTTGAACTGCTTATGCAAACAACATGGTTTATGCTGAGGATCTGTTTTCCTTCTGGGAGTTTGGAATTTTGGAACATGCTAGGCAGAGGGTGCCTACCCTATCAGTCCCCAGTAAAGATGGTAGGCACTGAGGCTCTAATGAGCTCCCCTGGCATACAAAATGTCATGTATCGTCTCAATTCATTGTTGGAGGAATAAAAGCATGTCTCATGTGATTTCATTGGGAAAGGATCCTTGGAAGCTTATGCCTGGTATCCCCCAATATGCCTTTTCTTTTGCTGGTTTTTCCTTATATCCTTTGTTTGAATAAATAACAACCATGAGTATGACCATATGCTTAGACCTGTGAGTCTTCTTAGTGAGTCGCTGAAACTTGGAGTGGTTTTGCCCCTGCCCCCGACAACACAGGAAACATTGAATTTGAACCATAATATAAAATGGTTCTCAAATATGAAAAAGAAAGCATGGCAGATAGCAGTCCAGAGCTGATGAAGTAGGTCTGGGCTAGAAATCAAGACATAGGCCCATCAGTGGTATATGAAAGTTGTGTTTTCTCTCTAGACCTAGAGAATATAACTTGCCATGTGTAATTAGAGGGCGTTCAAGTAGAAATGAACCTAGGAAAAGAAAACATCTTGTCTAGGCTCCTTATTTTCTCAGAGGTGCTAAGGTTGAGGGAGGTAAAGTACCTTTCTAAAAGTCACACAGCTAGTTAGTGGCAAATACTACTACACTAAACCCATATCTCACCTCCTAGTAGTTCCTACAGTACATCATCTGCGGCCTTGGCTGGAGTTTTTCCTTTCTCATAAGGCCCCCTGCTTGCAGCAGGATATGCTGCATGGTTACAGATTTCTACCATGTTGCATTTTCAATTAAAACAGCTAAATGCAGGGTTTTAAAGGGATAATTTTCAAGCTGCTAGGATAATAATGCCACATACTCCACCAGATTTTATTAGACTCAAATGACAGTATAAATCATTAGAAAAATGTGTGCCAACCACAGAAACAGCAATGCCTCACACCCTTGGAGTACTGAACACCTTCCAGTTGGCTATGAGCGACCCATGTGGTTTAAAATCATTTTTCACAATTACTATCCCAGCTAGTTCATAGTTCCTGGCAGATGTGCCCCACATGCATAGCTGAAGTCAGCTAATTTTCACTCTGCTGATCGACAAATATGATTTTTTTCCAAAAAAAACCACCCAGAGAGATTTCATGAAATCTGAGGTAGTATATGAAAAGTGAGCCCGTTCATTGCAATCCAGCATTTAAAAATGCATAAATAATGCATTAAATAGGCCACCCAATATTCATCACAAAAATTCTACTGTGCTTAATAAGATGATGAGTTAAGTGTACCAATTATGCTAACTACTAGAGTCAAGAGAGTCAAATAGAAAGATTTCACTAGTTCTTTTTTACTTTTCTCTTTTGAATTGAGCTTGCTTCCCCCTAAGGCAGAAAAATTTGTTTTAGCTTATTTAATTTGGGTTTCTCCGAAATCATTATTAGCTCTTAAGGTAGACAAGAAATACTGTATAATGCTACAACAATCTCCCTAATCAATAAAATATGTACAGACATGAAAGTGCTGTTCTATTAAATATATTTTCACCTAAGTTTAGTTCCCAAATTATCTTTTCAGGGCTATTTATCAATAACCAAAGTGCTGAATTCCATGTATGAATGTGTTTTACAGTGATTTTTAAAAGCAGTTTTATTGAGATATATTCATTTACCATATAGTCGGTCCAAAGTACACGATCAATGTCTTTTAGATTAATCAGAGTTGTGCATTTATCACCACAATCGATTTTAGAGCATTTTCATTACTCCAAAAAGAAAATCCCGTATCCCTTAGCAGCCACCTCTCAATCCCTCTTTCCTCCCCTTGTCCTACATAACCACTAATCTAATTCTGTCTCTATAAATTTATTTATCTTTACATTTATATAAATGGAATCATATAATATGTAGTACTTCATGTCTGGTTTCTTTCACTTAGCATGATGGCTCTTTTTTAATTACTGTAATTTTTTTTAAAAATAGAGAATTACTATAGACATTCTGTAAACCTATTTTCCCATATATCCTCATATTGTTGACACTTTTCACTAGCATGATACCTTTGTTAAAATTGATAAAGGAATATTAAAATATTACTGTTAACTATATAATCCATAGTTTACATTAGGTGCATTTTCTCCATATACCACCCTATTTTTGCAAAGGTTAAATCTGTTATATATTGAATAATCCCTTCCACAAAGAAAAGCCATCTTGCCAAAAAGCGAGATCCCCCACAATGTACTTCAAAGTCAGCATCTGCGATAACTCTGTAGGGGATACAAAGGATGCTGTTTGGACACAGCATTCAGGAGACTTTAATTACATAGATAATGTTCTGTTCCTTGGCTTGGGGGTGGGTGGCATTTGTAGTATTCTTTAAACTGTATGTCTTAAATATTTTATAATACATTTTTAAATATTAACTCCCTGAATTTGCTCAATTGGCATTCCCAGACTCTCGAGGAAGAGTCTTACTTAAACTTGGTATCTCTAGAGTTGAACTGAGTTGCTTCAGTGATGTAAAAATGGTCCATTATGCAAGCTGAGTACATTAAAACCACTTATTTTATTTTACATCAAGTTCCCAAAGACATAGCCGAATCTTGGCGACCTTTCCTGTCTGATATTCTTTATCT
Organism: Tamandua tetradactyla; assembly: GCF_023851605.1. Taxonomy (NCBI): domain Eukaryota; kingdom Metazoa; phylum Chordata; class Mammalia; order Pilosa; family Myrmecophagidae; genus Tamandua; species Tamandua tetradactyla. The sequence continues at coordinate 106,407,523 of NC_135328.1, read as the reverse complement.
CCAGAGCTTCTTAAAAGCATATGTAAGCCAAGATTATTTTCAATCAGTGAAAGTAAAGTGGAAATACCTTCCCATATTAAAGATGCCAGCTTCCCAATTAGAAATTTTTATCAGAAAGGAGCAGGTATAAGATCAAGAAAAACAAGTTAAACTGGCCAGGTGTACTTTGAAAAGTCCTGAAGGTTAAAAGCCCTTCTTCCTGCATCTGACAGCTGGAGTAGGCTGTGCTCACATAACAAACCCTCTCGGGATCCTCAAAGGAGCCCCTGGGTTCCCAGCATCAGCATTAATTGGGAACTTGCTAAAAATGCAAATTCTGGACTCAGATAAAAAACACTGGAGAGTGGGAATAGACAGCAGCAATCTGTGTTTTAAAAACCACTCCAGGTAATTCAGATGCCTATTAGATTGGAAATCAAGTTAGAGTGAATACATGGAACCTAGGAAAATACCTAGTCTATTTACCAGGATCTGCCCCAGATAAATGGTACAATTTTGGGCAAGTTGCTTAACTTTTCTATGCTTTCACTTTTTCACCTTTAAAATGAAAATATTAGTTGTTCCTTGCTCACTGGGACACTGACAAGACGAATTAATATAATACTTATAAAGTTGGACACAACGCCTGACACATACTAAGCACTCAGAACATAAGAGCAATTATTTTCACTACTGTGGAATTTATCACAGATTCACTTTTACTCCTGTTTGCTCATTCCTTTATTCAATTAGCATTTATTGAGCATTTACCACAAATTAGAAATGGGCATTGGATAATACAGGATGCCTGGCTTCTAGAAGCAGGTGTATGTAGTGGCTCTTCATTCTGGCTGCACATTAGAAGTGTCCACTACCTAAGCCTGTTCCATACCAAAGCATAAAGAATCTCTGGTCGTGGGGCTCAAGCTTTGATATGTTTTAAAAGCTCCTCAAGAGATTCTTATAGAAGCAGCAAACATGATAGCTCAATTCCCAAAGAACGATGGCTGGATATATACATCGGACATCAGGTAAACTTTTAGGGAGGAGTTCCCTACTCAGCCTGCTTCAGCTGTTGCTTGTATGTCTCTTTTGCTTTACTAATCTTCTCAGGAAGCAAAGATCATATTTTACTAAACTCTCAATGTTTGGCACCATACTTGACAAAGAGTACATGCAGGACAAGCTTATCAGTGTGACAAAAATGAGCCGTATTTCTAGGCTTTGGCCTGAAAATCTGAGCACAGTATTTCGAGACAGAAGAATAATTACACAGCCATTTTCTCAAAATTAAAAAAAAAGTACACTCTTGTAAATGAACATTTCCCCAAATATATTTCCCAAGCCTCAAGGCTAGACATAATGGTTTCTACATACCAGTTTGCAATGGAAGGAGTGGCATGGGCAAAGCTTTCAAATTAATTAAAAGAGACACACAGGCACACTTCATGCTATTCTTTAATCTCCATTCTACTGTGATAAATGTAGAATGACAGGGATGGACCCAGGCTAACAAGCTAGAGGCAGGACCCTATGGAAGCTCGCCAAGTAGCCCTCAAAATCACTACAGCAGGGCCAGGGGCTCAGAAGAAGGATGAGGAAGAAAAATAGCACATTGCCTCAGCTGTTTCACTGACATGCCCCAAAGAGTGCTCCGAAGAATGCCCACTAGACTGCCCATCCTCCTTTGAATAGTAGCAATTTAAATAACAGACTAAAAAGGAAGCCACATGCACTCTAATTAAGAATGCAAAGAATAATAACAGCAATTATGATTTACTGAGGCTTTTCAGGCATGGTGCTTGCAATATTTCTTTGAATCATGGCAGCCAGCCTCCAAGATGGCACCCAAAGACCCTCGCCTCATGGAATACACAGTCTTGTGGAGGTTCCCCTCTCACACTAAATCAGGGCTAACACGTGTGACCAACAGAAAACCATAGAAAGAACTCTTTGTGACGTCCAAGTCTAGGTCATGAAAAAATTGCCACTTGCAACACCGTCCCTTGGACCATTTACCCAGGATGAAGCCAGCACCATGTTAAGCGGCCATTCATGCAGCATTACGGAGAGGCCCATGCGAAGAGGAACCAATCTGCCTGCCCCAACCTGACAGCCACTTTCTAAGTGGATCCTCCAGGTCCTGCCAAGCCCTCGAGTCTTCCAGCTGAGGCCCCAGAATCACGATGCCGAGGAGAGTCATCTGCTCGGCCCTGTCTGAATTCCTGACCCACAGAACCCGTGAGACACTTGTTTTAAAAAAAATAACTCTTGTTTAGAAACAAGATAAATCTTACATAAGAGCTAGCTACTTTATTTTGCAGTTGAGGAGAGTTTGTGTAATTCATTCATGGGCACAGTAAGTAAAGGCACAGGGATTTAAATGTAGATGTGCAGATTGGAGAGTCCTAGGCCTGAGTCTGTTATACTAGTTCTGACATATTAGCCTAAGGTGTGTAATCTATGTCCCATCCCTTTTGTAAAGGAAAAAGTAATTATTTAATAGGAATCTTTGAAGCTCTTTGATTGTTCCTACAATCCTTTGTTCTTTCTACATGGCACTCACCACTCTGCTCCTATTTTAGTCGTATCTCTGCTGCTAGATTAGAAATTCCTGGGGAGCAGAGCTAGCATTTCCTCATCGTAGTGCTTGTGAATAATAGGAGGGTAGGGAATAGAATGTCAATTAATCCTGTGGGCTCTAGTTGGCCATTTGTTCTGTACCATTCTCAAGGGGAATGACCTTAGGCAAACTGCCTAAAAGTCATGAGCCTCAGATGCCCCACCTTATCACAGAACCAGTATTAACGCAGACCTTTGCACTGTAATTAACATATTGTCTGGCATATAGGAAGTACTTAATAAGTATCAGTTATTTGAATTATGATTTAAAAATGTGTTGAAAAACAGTACATTTAACAGCCAAATAGGAGATCTTCCCTCAACTTTTCCTCGTGTGAGAAAGAGAATTTCCAAGAAAATAGCAGTGGTTCTTCCAAGTGAAGGATCTCACTAAATAGGCACCGAAACCTTTAGATGCTAACACCTTTGGCCATGGTTCCTAAAATTAGAGACCAGCCTCTTTCACTAGAATGATGACAAGAAGGAGGGAAGGCGGAAGTACCCTTCCAGTTTCCAATGGGAGGTGTGCAGACAGTAATGTGACTCTTTTCTGTAAATAGAAATGTAAGGCAAGGAGGGTCTCTGCCCTACAGCCCCCATGCCTATATTCTTATCATTTTGTCAGCTCACTCAAAGTTCCTTAGCTCCTGCCAACACTCACTCCTGATGTCTTCCCTTGTAGCTTATCCTTTTAAAGTCTTTTAGTTAATGAGCTGTCAAGTGTCTTACTGCCCTTCAGGTGATTCCTACTTAAGTGCCATTTAGAATCCCACCTCCCTTTGAATTTAGCTTTATGGCTCCCTTTTACCTTACAGGAGAGTCTTATGTGTGCAATTGTTTGGGGTCCAAAACATTCTCACAGACTTCCACTTCTGGGTGAGACCAAGAAAAGGGAAATTGGGAGAAATATCTGCCACAGTCACCCAATTTCCTAATGAGCACAGATTCTTGGCATTGCAAGATGTTGGGTAAGGGTCTTGGAGGATCTGGGGGGCAGGGATCAAGAGGCATATGCTATCTTCAAGTGGTACCCAGTCTAAAAGGGGAAATTAAAAAACACTATTAGTAACTACAATACAAAGTGCCAAGCAATGGAGACCATGAACTAGAGGGAAAGAAGTTCTGGGAGAGCAGAGGAAGGAAAATGAAGACAGTTGAAGTCGTAGAGAAGCTGTTCTGCAAGAGTCAAACTTGGGTGTGGGTTCTGAAAGATGGGAGAGTCCTGACGTGAGGAGATAGTAGAAGGGCAGAGGACTGGAAGGCATGGAGGCACGAAAGCATGAGGCAGGCATGGGAAATGCTCTGGACTCATGATCTTTCTTCTATCAGGAGACATTGTGTAGAGAGGCAGGGAGGGGGGCTGCAAAAAAAATTAAAGTAGTGTAGCAGAAAATAGGCTGGCAAAAAGTAGCAATTGCTATTTTTGAGGAAGAGAAAAGTAAAGGACTTTATACACATAATAGGGCAAATCTGTAACATGGATTTCACGACTAAGACTAAGTTAACATTTTAATCAATTTCTCAATGATGGGAAACATCACTAAGACTATCTAGAGAAATATATTCTGAAAGAGAGGCAAAGTCAAGTGAACTCGGGATCACTCTTCCCAGTGTTTCCCTCCCTTAATAAAACATCTGCATGAACCACTGAACTAACTACAAGCTAAATGTTTTCCAACTGTTTTTTTTCCTAGTCTAGTTTTAAAAGCTATTATTTAAAATGAGAAGGCACACACAGATGACTTAAATCAGGAGTCTGCTACCTAACAAGAGTCATTTCACTGATTTCCAAGAACCAGTACCTATTGACCAGACTGATTTCAAAGTGGAAATGTGTATAAGAGGTGAGCACTATTACAGACAGATCTAAGAATGTCTGTCCTTAAGTATATTATTATCCTCTGCTCCAAACTTAGAAAGCCACTGCATAGTAAGTTCTCAAGTGAGCCCTCTGATGCTTCCTTCTCTTTTTGCCTAAGAACCAAAGAGCTAAATTTAACAAAGATCTAGACAACATCCCAGGTTATTAACCAATCTCAAGTGGTGGGTCTTGAAATAGTAAAAAGTCCCTGGTGCCTGTTTCATGTGCTCCCCGTGCCAGCAGGCATTCTCTACACGAGTTAGGTGGCCTGGGTGTGGCCAGTCTTCCTTTGCCAGCTTACCATATACCACATGCTTGGCCACTTGGGATCATTGAAGTAAGTAGACTGGGCACGACTGAGGTCATAATCCCTCTTTGTCCGTTTTTTTACCACTTGCTGTTGGATCCACTCCACCTGCCAAGAAGAAGAACACTTGGTGAGTGTTCAAGTTCAGTGAGATTAGCACAAAAATAAATGACAGTCCGGGGACACTTTCTATCTCAAGTCTACAAAGTCAAATCACAGGCTTCCTTCTGGCAATTACAATCTCCAAGTCCAGGAGCTCAGAGATTTTATAGAAACCTAGCCCTATTTTATTTTTAATATAGCATTGTAAGCTTTTTTTGGAGGGCATAGTTTACTCACAACTTATTAAAGATTGATAGTGTTAATTTTTTAAGGTAATTTTTTCACCCTTACTTTATACTAAGGGTCAGGGAACTTTTCTTTAAAGGTCTAGATAGCAAATACTTTAGGCTTTACAGGTCAGTTGGTCTTTTTGCAACAACTCAACTTTGCCATCGTAGTGTGAAAGCCACAGACAATAAATATATAAATGAATAGATGTGATAATCTTCCAATACAACTTCATATACAAAAAGAGGGGGCAGGTGGGATTTGGCCTATGGCCCATAGTTTATGACTCTTGCCATATACTATATATAAAATTTGAAAAACACTCTGGAGTTGCAGATCAAATTTTAACATGTCCTGGGATCAAATATTCTTGGAAATCAAATTTTTAAAATGACTTTCTACAACATAATGTAGTGGAAAAAGAACTGGTTGGGGAATCAGAGAACCAAAGCCTCAGGCCTGTCTTTGGCACAAAATTGGATAAGCCAGTCAATTTCCTGAGCCATAGGATCGTGAGTAGCTTTAAAGTTCTAACCTACTGCATTTGAGAAAGTGCTAATATTTAGCTAGATCGGCTTTGCTGAAACAAAATAACTGAGGATTAAGGGAATTTAGTGTAGAATTTCAATCAAATGGTAGGGGTAGATATGGGGGTGTTTTCTAAAGCAGGTAACCATCACAATAACAAAAAAAAATGCACATGCTCCAGTTTCAACCGAGCACCTCAAAGACAGTCTCAGGGTCAGTGGCATTCTGCAATTTGTTCCTAAATGCTCTTGTGTTGGATTTCTTTTGTATTTCTTAATTAGAGACAGCTAATTAAGTCATAATGCTCTGAGATGTTCTGTTTCAGCATTCATCCCAACTCTCCACAATGGCAACTAAAAATGGGGAGGAGTTAAGCTGGGAGTCCACGGCTGTGATTTCATATGTCCATATGTACGCACTTAGTAAAGATTTCAAAGCCTCTCTTGCCTACTTGATTGAAGGATTACTGGAGGAGAAAGGACACTAAGATACTGATTAACAAGATAAACTATAACAAGTTCAAAGTGCACAGCCAAGGAGGTACCGAGGTCAAAAGTAAATTTCTAGGTTTTCATGTTGGGAAATATATTCAATGAGAATTTTGGCATGCAAGATGACTACAACAATGGATTTCTAGTTAACAAGGAAAAAAAAAATATTTATGATTATGACCACAGCTAAACATCATATACGGGCCTTCTCTGACAGGTCATTTAAACAAAATACCAGTACAGGAAAAAAATCAATACATGAATAATTAATATTCTAGAACATTAACGTTTTTCTGCTGCTGTTTTAATTAAGCTAGACCAAGCTAATTCTCTGACACCAAATCAGTTTAAACACACACTACACACACACACACACACACTTGTATGCTGGATCAAATGTATTGCATCTGTTTTTTTTTAACCTATCTGAACAACAGTTTTCAGGAGAGCTAGCAGGGATCCTTTGTTTTTTTTTAACTTTCGTTCAAAAGACTATTTTTAAAAAGCCACATCTAAACTAATGCAGCATTAAAAAATGTGTGTAATTTGTTTTTACTGAAGAGAGCAGTTTCTGACTATTCCTAAAAATTCAGAAAAAAAATCAATATCCTTCTCAAAATGAAGCAGAAAGCCTGGGCAGAAAGTATGAACATGCATGTACTTGTCCTATTTCAAGGAAATATTTTAACATCTTCATTTCAAACACTCTTTCTAAGAAATGAGTTTCATTCACTCATTCATAAAGCATAACATGCTAATTCTTTGTCAGACACTGTGCTAAGAATATAAAAAAGGGAAGAATAGTCCCTACCTTGGATGGACTTACATTTTTACCAAGGAAATTTAGTGAGTATTCCACAAGTCTCCACTTGATAAACATACAAGCATCTCTATGAATGACATCTGATACAGCATTGATTAGACTATTTATGAACATTTTGACTATGCAAATTACAATTGCAGCCCCCACCTTAAATGACTGTTGATAGGACAGGTCTTACTCCAATAAAGTTGAACTATTTCGAACTTGCCTGCTTGGTAAAGAAGGCTGCAGATCTGTTTAGACAAATCTCTTTTCAAACCGATCCTAAAATGGCAGTGGCCTTTCCTAAATGAGTTTCCAGTAAGTTCTGAACTGTCAATCAATATATGTACACAAATCAGAAAGTGTCAAACCTCTCCCCAGTATGAACTCAATAAAGAGACTCCTTGAGATCAGGGCAATCTGTACTTGGGTGGGGATAGAAAACCAAGTGAGAGCCATTTTCCTAGATGAATCATAAGTACTCACATAGAACAAAATACCTTACCAAATACCATCTATTCTGTAATTTTACAAAACAAAAATGTTAAGTTACAGGGCTTGGTGGCTAGAAGGTGGCTCAACAACTGGGCATACAGATATGACTGCAAATCACTCTGTCTGATCACAGGACTGCAATGCTCAAGAATAGTCAGTGGTTATTTTGGTGTTAGACACCATGTATTTTGCCTTGGTGCTTGACGGGTATGAGTAGATAGCCCCACATTTTTTGGAAAGGAGGAAAAACACCTCTTGGATGGGAAGCTTTCTGTGACTGGAAAGACCATATATACAATTTTAAACTACTCTCCATATGTCTATCCTTGAACCCTTTGAGGAAAAAACTCAGAAGTAATGCATTATACGGATTTCCTTTCTTGCCAGGAAATCAAATGCAAAGAAAAGCTCATTTCATAAAACTGGTCAACTCAAGACAAACAAAAAAGTTTGGCTTAACTTCCAAAAATTCTATTTTCCTATACATAAAGGAACTATAGCTAATCCGGAATGTAAAAGCCATAGGGCCTTTGAAATCATCAGCCTGTCCTCCATTAATTTCAATACACAGGTGCTATAAGGTTTTAAGGACCCTCCTTCTTCTACTCACACCTCTCCTCCCTATCAGGTCCAAGTGAAGATTGACTATTCGCCTTTTAAGAACCTTTGTCTATATATGAAAACAAATTACAGCATCATTTAAAAAATGTATCCTGCAATGAAAAAGAATCAGATCTATTAGATTAAAATATATTGTAAAGCTAATAATCAAAACATATACTGGTAGCACCCGTCTATAGATATATTCATGGAATAGAACATAAAAAATGAAATTGACTCAATACATACAAAAATGTGGTATGTGATAACAGTGTTATCTTAAATCAGCAGGGAAAACCATATTTCTACATAAATGGTGGAACAATCACCACCTGGAAAAAGAATAGTAAAGTTGAAACCATTCTCACATCTAGCATCGGAGTAAAATCCAAACGAATTAATTATCTAAATGTAAAAGTAAATAAAACCATAAAAGTACCATTAGAAATATGGGAATTTTTTAAAAATATGACCTTATGGTAGAAGATGCTTGTCTAAGCAAAATGTGACTTAGACAAATTGATTTATTGAATCCCATAACAATTTATAAATTCAGCATGGCCAAAACCTCAAAAGAAATGTAAAAGACAAATTGGAAAAGTTTACAGCTCCTACGATGGACAAAAGACTATTTTCCTAACATATAAAGAGTTTCCACAACCAATAAGAAAAAATCAATAGAAAAACAAATGATATGAGTACAGTAATCTCTGAAAAGGTAAATCAAGTTTCTTAAACACAGAAAAATGTCTAATCTCATTAGATGTTTTCCTATGTATAAAGGCAAAGTAAGACAAAAGTAAATTAAAACCACATTAGGATCCCACTTTTCACCTTTCAGACATAAACAATCTACAAGTTGATAACATGCTTTCAGGAAAGGGATGGAAAAATAGTCAGGTATATTTGGGAATGAAAATTTGTACAACTCTATGGGGAGTATTTGGACATTATCTACAAATGTTATAAAATAAATCATTTTACTTTTAAGGACTTATCCTACATATTTATATATGCTCATGAACAAGGTTGTTTACTGTAGCTCTGTTAGTAATAACTAAAACTCGTAAACCACCTGAATTTTTATTGATAGAGTTTAGTTAAATAATGACATATCAATAAATGGAATACAATACAACCATAAAAGAGTGAAATGGATTTTATGCGCTGATAGGAAACAACCACCATGATAAAATTTTAAGTGAAAAAAAGGTACAAAACAGTTTATAAATCATACTGCATGTCTGCATCTCCCTGAAGTGATCACATAAAAGAAATAGATGGCATTGGTTGTTTTTTGGGGGAAAACCAGGTGACTGGGATAGAGGTATTGGGTAGAAACCATTCACTGCATACCTTTTTATACCTTATTCATTTGTGAATTATGTGACTATATTACCAATCAACAAATTACAAATTTTTTAATTTAGCATTTCCCATTTGATTAACAAAACCATTTCAAATGGAACAAAATGCCTAAACTACAAATATTTTCTTAAAGCAGTAAAGAGAAAAATGGCATACAAAAAGTGGTTTAAACGGTTTTATATTATGTTCTCAGATGATTTCAGTAGAGAAAAAGTCAGTAAGATTTTTTAAGTGCTTAGAATTTGGGGAACTTAATCTAAAATCCTAGGTTTGCTACCAGCCACCTGTGTGACTTTGCTAAATCTATATATACCTTGTTTCTTATCTGCAAAAGGAGAAAATAGTATATATGCCCTCTAGGCCCTCCGGTCAAGCTTTGAAATTTTATCTATACAGTCCAATTTTCTCTGATTCAACTGGGATTAAGAAGTTTGTGCTCAAGCTGACAAACCATCTTAAGTTGTTCTGTGAAGATGAAAGACTAACAATAGAAAGGGGTATGGTGAATTATATTACTTGTTTCATGATTTGAGTTTAGTAGTGCTCAGAAAATAAAATATATGTGATTCCATGTTTATCTTTTTTATTATCTTTGGCAAAATGGTAAAAAAAAAAAAGCATTAAAAGACTTTCTTCTCTGATTTTGAAAAGAAAGTAGACAAAAGAGCTGAGAATTTAAACAAAAATAAAAGCATGAGTTAAACACATAATGGCCTTTTTGCTATGCAAAAGGAGAAGGATCAATGAAGATATTTTAGTACTGCTATTCACAGCCCTTAAAATCCAAAAGTCAAGATATTTCACAAGTTTTCTAAAACTCCAGTCAAGAAATCAGAGTTAATCAGTGAAAGAATCAGAGATCTAGTAAAAGGCAGTCTGTTTCTTTAAATCTTTCTCTATCTAGTAAATGGCAATTAGTCAATTATTAAAGATGCATATTGCTATTTTTATTTATCAACCTTTTTCTGAATAAACCCATAATGATTTGAATTCTGCTTATTTCTAACAGCTACCTATGAGCAAAATTAGCATTACTTTTGATGTGATGGAGTTTTACTTGAGATGCATTGAAATCTTATTTAGTGACTGCAAAACATCGGATATTTACGTTAGAGAATAGTACTGTCAGGAATTGGGGAAATCACAGTTTTTGAAAAGTCATTTTGAAGGACTACATGTACATTTAAGACAGTATTAAAGAAGGTGCTACAAGACCAAACTGAATATTCTGAACCAATCATAAAATGTTATACTTCGTTGACTTTCTCCAAGTGAGGCAAACTTTTAGAAATGTCTGTCATCAATTTAATCTTGCCATATCGTGTTCAGTGGGAAAAAGGCATAACATTATTGCTCTAGCTGTATTAGAGAATTAAAGTCATATTTCTCTCCTTAAACTATTCCATGATTATTTACACACTTCTAAAGATTTAATTTCCTGTTTGTTGCCTGTTCTCCCTTCCCCCAAGTTCTGATACGATGACGTATCAAAGGGAAAATACACGGTCACATATAATTAAAGCAGAAAAATTTATTCCCTGCCCTCAAGGCCTTATCATGCTTACTCAACTCCAAAATTATTTGTTGAGTATCTACTATGTAGCAGGCACCGTTTCATGTGCTTCAAAGAACAATGAACAATCTAACCAATCTCCTGCCCACAGGAGGTTTCCATTCAAGTAGGAGTGAGATAATGAACATGGAACACATTTAAAACAGTGCAAAATAGACTTTCATGGTACTAAGGGATGAAAAGATAAATAAAGTAAGGAGGCAGAGAGTGATGACAAAAGAGGGCATTATTATAGGTCAAGTAGTCAAGATGGGGGTCTTTGAAGATTTTAATTCAATTCTGAATAAGATGAAGCCAGCCACGTCAAGGTTTCAGAAGATACCACAGATAATGCGATATCTATGTCTAGTTAATGTGAAGGTCCCAGAAAGGCTGCGCAGCTGGCTATCTGGCCACAGATGCCCACTGAAGTCTGACAGGCCCTTGGCAACACACACAAGGAGTACATTTTGCCCTCCAGTGGAAAGGAGAAGATACAGGCTCACAGAGGCCATGGAAGCAGATTCCTACTCACCTGGTCAGGTAATTCTGGGGTCCTAAGCACCTGGAATATGATCTAGAAATGGGGACAAGGGTTTAAGGTGGGCATGTTCCTATGTCTCCACGGCCCAACAAACTCTTCAGCTGAGAGGGACAAACTCGGGTGAACGAGGGTCCAAGCAAAGCCCCGTACAGCACAGTGTCCAGGGCAGGGGCCTCTTTTCTCCAGAACTAGGGTGGGTCCCTTGAGATGCTGCCCAGTATGAACTGCTCCAGTAAGAGAGCTTTGATTCTGTTCCGTCCAGTAAAAATCACAGGTTGGATGTCAACTAAGTAATAGACAAATTATAAAATGATCTCTAACAGGGAAAGAAAGACTGGGTCCCAAGTATGAAACATTCAAACAAGAGGAAAGGACAAGGGACATAAAATGCAATTTTAATGTAGCAGCAGGTATAGAATATCAAACTAGAATTCAGAGGCACAGAGTCTTAATCATGTGCCATGTGCTGAGTCTTAATTCAGGCTTACCAATTACAACCTCGGCAACTACATTAAAAACAGTACCTGTCCTTGGACAAATCTTGCAAAGAAATATTGAATTAGGGTGTAGAAAAAGTAAAATTCTTACTTCTGGAATTCTACCCCCTGAAGCCCAGTTCATGTTCTTTACACATGCAATAACATGATGACTTCCGTGCCCAGAAGTCTAGCAGGGCTAGATTATTCCATGACAGGTAGTGCAGAATAATGAAATGGGGAAGTATTCTATCCAAGCGTTTGGTAGAGCACTGCCAATTAAGATCCTGGCCACTTCGGGCAAATGATATAAATCCCAGTCTTCTGGGGGTGCACGGATAGTTCAGTGGTAGAATTCTCACCTGCCATGCAGGTTGGATTCCTGGTTCATGTACTTTACAAAACAAAAAAAAACCAAGCAAACAAACAAAACAGAAACAAACAAACAAACGAAAATTCATCAAATGGTGCTACAGTAACGGGATACTCATATGGAAAAAGAATGAAATGTGACCCCACCATACAGCATACAAAAAAAAAAACCAATTCTTAGTATTCTATATCTCCATTTGCAATAATATCTTATAATAACGGTATTATTGTTACGAGAATCAAACCATAAGATGCTACAGAAATGCCAGCTCCTGTAGCACTTAGTAATGTGTACTAAGTACTTTGTACTGGGTACTTAGTGCTGCATACTTCATGCCTATTCCGATTTCTTTAAGGGAAGTAATTATGTTTTAGTATCCTTAACATAGACAGCTATGATTGGCACATAGTATTCCCTCAATAAATAAATGTGGAATGATGGATGGATAATATTTTAACATTGCATTAATATATTTTTCTGGTAAGCATGTCCAAGTTTTCTAGTTACGAAAAAAAAAAATAGCTGGGCAGTGCAACAGTGGCTCAGTGGTAGAATTCTCACCTGCTATGCTGGGGACTCGAGTTTGATTCCCAGTGACTGCCCATGATAGAAAAAAAAGCTAAAAGTTTGAAACAGGAGAAGGTACAAATTAGTGATTAGAAGCATATGATTAATCCCACCAGGAATAATACAATATTTTGAATTTCAACAGAAACTTAGAAGCACAAGTATGATTATATTAGATCCAGTGAATAGCATGTAAAATATTACTGAATGACGTTTTCTTTCTATGTATTCAATTCTATTTTTTAATGTATCATTGAATTCTTTGAATACTACTGCTGTAGAGGTGTATTTTTTTTTTTTGTATGTTGTATGGTGGGGTCACATTTCATTCTTTTTCCATGTGAGAATCCCATTATTGCAGCACCATTTGTTGAATTGTTTGTTTGTTTTTGTTGGTGTCTTTGTTTGGGAAGTGCATAGGCTGGGAATTGAACCCAGGTCTCCTGCATGGCAGGCAAGAATTCTACCATTAAATCACCCTCACACCCGCTGCTACAGAGTTTTTTATCTTCTGAGTTGGGATCATTTCCTGCACTTTCCCAGTCTAAATCTCAGAAGCAACAAAAGACAGTGTTTACATTAAAATGAACAAACACAGAAGGACGAAGTAGTTGTTGACACAAGTCAAGAACCTGGAATATCATTGCAAATACCAGCAGTCATTTCATAAACTTTAAGGGCTTAGGGTTGGATAAACTTAATGAAACCCACAGCGTTAAATGACGCATCCTTCCAGACTGACAAACAGGATCTCCATCATTTCAATGGTCAATGACTAGTTTGTAATCAAAAGAGCACAGCAGAAGTACGATTCGTTTTTTCTTTTGGTGCATGGTCTGGGAATCGAACCTGGGTCTCCTGAGTGGAAGGCGGGAATTCTAACCTCTGAACTACCTATGCACCCCCAGAAGTATGATTTTTAAAGGCAGTTATGGAGAGAGAAATATTAAGAGCAAGGAAATGACTGGAAACAAACTCTTAAAGCTAAGAGGGAAAAAGTGTCAAACTGATAAGAAAAAAAACTATTTCTTTAGAGGAGTTTTATTTTTGAAAATCTGAATAAGACTAACCATCCTGGCTGCTAGTAGTAATTCTCATAAGCAATAGTTTTTCCCTGACTTGAGACAATATAGCTTTCCAGGATGAAATTCCAGTCTTGTTTTATTTGTGTCCTGGGTTTCCTAGGCTTCTAAGACTCTTTCCTTATTTGAATAAAACTGCTCCTGAGGTTTTAGCAATAAACCCTCTGGACCAGCTATCTTCTATTCAGGTTGAGGGGTACCCAGCAAATAAAATATGGCTAACGTATGAGATGATAAGTCATTAAAAACTTGTTGAATGACAAGATTATATCCAAAGAATTTTTTGTTTTCTAACTTGAATATCAAGCTCTTTTCTTTTAAACTTTAGAACAATTAATTTAAGCAATAAGAGGAAATTTGAGAACAATTTTGATTGCCTAAGAATTAAAAGGAAATGGAATTCTAAAGTACTTAAAACTAATTCTACTGTCTGAATGCCACCTGGGGTTAAATTCACACGTTTGATTAAATGCAGTCTTAATGCAGGGATTGAATTGGGCAGCACACAATTGCCTACTGCTTCACTCTAGGATCAAGATCATCACACATTACAAACACAGTGGCATGACTTCATTCTACATGGATTTTTTTTTTGAATAATCACCTTCTACAGCCATTTGAAAGCCAAGCAATGTAATTAATAAAACCTATTCAACATTTAAAGTAAGTTTAAGTTATATTTCATTTTATTTTAGTATAGCTGGAATTTTAGGTTTTTGCAAGAATGACAATTTCATCTCAAAGCAAAGCATTACTCACTTAATGGATTTTGGTTGTCTTTGACCAATCCTACAACTCTGTATATAAATCATTCAAAATATTCCCAGATCTGTATTTGCAAAAACTGGATGCCCTCAAGTTGTACATCAAGTGAATACAAAGAGGAGCTTTATTTTGTACAGACTGGAGAAATTGTCAATTCATCTGAGATTAAAATAAAAAGAGGCAAATGCTGGCAAAAGAAAGGGCAGTCATTCTCATTATTTCCCTAAGCAGAGGACATGGGGTGATCTGCTAAGTATCAAAAAGTATGTCAGCATCTTGCTTCTCAGTATAACACATCACTTAATTCCATGGCTCAAAAGCAATGATCACAAAAGTTATATTCACATAGGGATTAAAAACTCTTCCCTTGTGACTAATTCAGCTCCGATGCACATACTCTTATTCATCTAGCTGTTAAAATATAAATAGTGATAGCCTTTGTTTCTAAGTTTCCATTATTTTGATGGCATGAAAAAATTAGGGGCGGTAGATGGTATGAAAGTTCAGAACTGCATATATGCAAAATTTTTATTTCATCCACTTTATTTCTCTCTTTTTTTTGTGATATGAGGCATTCTCAATGCACTAGAGTCTTTAGTTTTTTCAATCTTGTGAGCATCTTTGGAATATCAAGATTTACATTCTTTAAAAATTAAAGAACCATTCTACCAGATGGTATGTCACAAACTCTAAGCTTTATGAATCAAGTGGGCTTGGGTAAAAGAGTCAACATCTTCTTGTTGCCATAAGACAAATGTGCAACTACTGGGGGTAGTGCATGGAGGCTACCCAGTTGTTCTATGTTTCTTTGAGGTGTATTTACATTTTTAATCCTAAAATAAGTTCAAAATCCATTAATAGATGAGAGAGAGAGCAAGAGAAAGAGAGAGAGCATGGGGGCAGGCAGTCACTGGTGAGCGGTGTGGTTGGAGAACTTCCATACTGGGTCCCCTTAGGACCCCAAGTAGCGGAGGGAAATGAGAACGGGCAGCCTTAGAAGAAGGCCTGTGTCTTGGGTGTCCATTATATTTGCCTTTGTGGAACTGTAACCTTACACTTGGCAAGGAGGGCAGAAATATTTGCAAACCAAACGCTGGAATTGTGGCAGCTCTTAAACCCCATCATCACCCTCAAAATATTTAGCAAACAGCTACTTTGCTCAGGGTGGGGGAGACCACGGCTTTCAGCCTCAGGGAAAAACAGTGTCCAAAATCATGGGCAAAGGGAAAGGGATTGGCGTATTCTCTTTCGAATCCAGTTGTCTGAAGAATATCAAACATTTTTTTTTCCATTGAGTGCTATTCCCTCTCCTCAGAAACCACTGCAAGGCTTCCAGCAAGGTGGTACTTGACAGAAAAACCTGGAGCAGGTCCTCACGACGGAGTGCTCTGACGGCTGGAGCATCTGTCCCCCAGCCCTGAGAGAAGGTCCCACTTCTCCGCGGTCTTCCTGGGTGTCTCTGCGGAAGCGCGCCAAGTCACTGCACTGGCTGAATTTGTAATTCATACCCACCACAGTAAATTATAGGAGCCCTGGGCCTGAGGCTCTGGGAACAAGAGAGAAAACACATGTTCATTACTGTCATCAAATCTGACACATTTTCAGTCTGAAGACCCAGAAGCTGCAGGTCTCTTTACATCAAGCTTCCTTATTTCATGCTGTGTGTTTTGGATGGCTTGCCCTGGAGTCCGTTGTGCCAGTGTTCATGGAAATGTGATGCTTTTACTTTACCAGGAGGGTATCAATAATTTCCTCTCTGGCTCTACTCCCTCCCTCCCCACCCTCCCCCAACAAAAAGAGTTTCACTCTGGCGCCTTCAGCCCTCAGCGCTGGAGGGGGAGCTGATTTCACCACGGTTCCCAGCAAACCTACCCAAGTCTCTTGGCTACAGGAGAAAAGGCCTTCAAGATGTTAGCACCTGCTGAGTATAGTATACTCCTTAGAGACTTCATTAGCCGGTCAGAGTCAAGGTGCTGAAGTGGATGAAAACAGAAACTACTGGCTAGAGGGAATTTGAAGCTTAGGCATAGATTTCATTAAGATCCAGGCCTGCTAGAGCTGGGTCTATGGGCTTCTCTAGCTCCCATAGCAGCGATGCTATGCCTTGCCCAGAGTAGATACCCAATAAGGATTTCTCGAATGAGCGGCGGTATTAAGTGTTCTTTTAAGTGAAAGAGTAATTGGTAGTCCAATGGTTTTTCAGACCCCAAACATGTAAAAGAAAGCAAAAAAGCAAGACCTAGTAATAGGGCTCTCAATCTCTGGAAAGAAGGGGAAAAAATAATATTATGTCATTTTCAAATAGGAGCCTATGGATTTAGGTTCATATTGTTCATTGAAGTTTCTGTGGTTGAGCCAAGGTTTGTATAATAGAGGTAGATTTTTTTTTCTTCAGGTTCTTTTGATTTCCAGTGAGTAGAGACTTCTTGGGTCATAATGATTTAAAAAGGGCAATTATTTCATATTTTTCATTGTTCTGTGAAAAATAAAATCTTTCTATTATTTCATTACCACCACCAAACTGTCCCATGGAAACATTATCCTTTATCAATGGGGAAACTGAAGCACAGTGAGGTTAAGTGTCTTGGTGAGGCCACCACATAGTGGTTAAGGGACTGAAAGAAGATCACTGAGAAGTAAATTCCCTTCAGTGTGTCTTTCCCTAGAGACAAAGGTTCCCTTCTGAAATACCCTCTCAGCTCTTGGAGTGGATTAGGGGGAGCTCATCTTTTTTCTCACCCTCTGGACCATCACAAGATTTCTATGCCTAGAGGAAATGAGGCAAAACTGAACAAACATTATACTAAAAGCTTTACTGGGTGAAAGGTGAGGGAAGATGGTGGGACAGAGAATGGCATTTACTGAACTATGAACTTTTATCATCAATGCAAGGAATTTTGGTGGATACTCAATTACTAAACTGAAGCATTATAAAATGGGTTAAAAGACTAATTTGTTGGGTAGATTGAAATACTAGTGGTCAATGAGAGGGAGGGGTAAGGGATATGGGACACATGAGTTTTTTTCTTTTTCCTTTTTATGGCTTTTTCTGGAGTGATGCAAATGTTCTTAAACTGATCATGGTGATGAATACACAACTATATGATGATACTGTGAGCCACTGATTGTACACCATGTATGGAATGTATGTGTATGAAGATGTCAATAAAAATATTTAAAAAAAGAGAGAGAGAGACTAGTTTGTCTGCATATGGTAGGAGAACTGTCTGATGAGTGAGGAAATAAAAACCTAAATCAGGCAAAAGAATTCTTAAAGCACAGTCAGCAGCGTTGGAAGAAATCCTTTTCCCCCCAAGGGCACCTTCTGACATGTAATTTAAGAGCACATAAAGTTCAAGGCTTGAAATCTACCCCCCACCTCCACCCCCACCCCAAAAAACCAAATTTATGGTAACTAAAATCCTTAGTTACCCAGCTGCTCTGAATTATACTGAATTACATGAGGAGGCAAAGGAAGACTTGATGGTTACTGATTAAAAGTTGGGCTTTTGGAGTCCAAGGAACCTGCGTTTGAGAATTCATGCTCCTCCAATAGAAAGCAGGGAGACCTCAGGCAAGTTACTTTCAGTTTGTAAAGCTGAGAAGAGAATTGAATCTAAATGAGTCAATTTGTGTCAAATGCTTACTTTGCACAGTTCCTGGCACAGGAATATTCACCATACCACCATGGTGATCTGTTGGTGTGCCAAACTATGGCCACCAAGGAGTTGGCTTCTTATTTAGCCCCAAGAGCTGCAAGCTTGAGTTTAGTTCTAATTGACCAGATGTGACAATGAAGGTCAATGTTCTATAAATAAAGAAACACTGGACCAGAAATAAGCCCTGTCACCTCTTTTAAATCTCTTTTAAATCTCATGGGTACAAGCTTAAGGGTTTGGGCCAGTTCAGTGATTTGACTCCAGGGGTCTGGAGAAGTGCCTCCAAACCCAAGGAGGTTAAGCAGTAAGGTCCCTTTCCTCCCCACCCACCAATGTAGAACATCTCTGCTTGGTAAGAGTTCACCTGAAGATGTGTTATGCTTCAAAACAGAAAAGGCAATCTCAAAGGTCCTATGATCCCACGTGCTCCGTCAAATCCTATTAAGTCTCTTAAATGTTTTGGTCTACTTTTTGTCTGGCATTAGGTCAATTTAAATTAACCATCAAGAACTGACATCCAGATGGTATAAAAAAAATCATATACACACACATAAAAAATTTTTTTTTGATTTTTGTTTTGTGCAAACAAACTTTCCAGCTACTTTTTTTGATGGAGTAATCAGCAGTAGCCCTAGAAGGGAAGGCTACTGGGGAAAGCTCTGTTGATGCCAGAACTCCTCCAAGAACAGGCCCTGATGGCTCCCCATTAATGTGGATTCCTAAACCTTCTGTAGAATAATTCTAATGAACACAAATGTGTTGATTCACCAAAGCCATGTTTAGAAAATCAAGTCGGCAATTGTGATGTATAAAATGATATGTATGATGATGTGAAAAATTAAATAAGCTTATAATAAAGATCATAAGATGTTTCTACAAACTGGTCCCTACCACTGATTATAGAAAAGTGGTAAGTCTTTATCCACAAGATCGATTAGAGCTGACCATTTTTTAGCAGTTCCACATTCATATCCCCAACTCACTCAGATTCTCATGTTCTCACCTCTTACTGAACACTAATAATCCCTTTGCTTGATTTCTCTCAACTTCTAGCCTTTTGCCAGAGGACCTCAGTAGATAAATTCTTTTATCCTAGCATTTTCTTAGTGAAACTTGTATTTCCTTCCATGGTGCTTTCAGAGCACACGAAGCTTATCTTTACCACAATATGTATTAAAAGGCATTTTAACTATCTGCCAGGTTTCTCCTTGAAAGCATCTACTCCTAGAGGGAAGACATTTTTCACATGTGTATTCCTGGCATTTGGCAGATTAACTGGCTGATAAAAATATGTGCATAAAGTCCTAGCTGAATGAATAAATTTATTCATTAATACACGAAAGAATAGAGCAGGACTCTGACATATTTAGACTGGTGTTCAAGACCTTGCATCAGCTGGCCTAGTTCCTGAGACTGATCTCAATATTTCTTTGATAACATTTTCCTTGCTGTAACCTTTCAAATCGGTTTTGTTCAGCACCGATTTAATGAGCACCTACTAGGTCCCAGGCACTGTGCTAGTACTGGTGTTATATTAGTGAATCCATAATATCCCTCTAACATCCTGGAGCAGAGAACACAATTTAGTTGTTCACTGACAATTAACTAAAACATTAGTTTCTGCTCTCCAGGTGCTCAGAGATCAGTGAGACAGTTAACAATATCAAGCGGCACATGTTTTTGTAACTGAGGGTTCTCTGTGGCCCCTTGCTCTAAATGTTTTATCAGGCAACTTTTTGAAAGAATCAGCTCCACACTAAAGCAGCCTCTGGGGCTCTTCACTTTACTGGAGGTCAGTCAGCAGAGCTGAGAATGAAACTCAGCTTTCTAGTTGCAGAGCTCATGTTCTCTCTTAAAACTTACTGTACTGTGTGAAGCGGGTTAACAATACAGAAAATGGGAACCAGAACCTAACCCTAAAGGCATGTGAAAGCTGGGCATCTCATAGGTGTCATAGTTTCTTTTGGGCACATTCTAAAAAAATGTCATCCCTGTATTTCTAGTAAACTTCAAGAGAAAATGGATTACCTCCTTCCCTTTGGAGACTCTCTGTTGAATGAGGCAGACTGTGACCTAGGACAAGATAACCGAAAACCACGAAGAGGCAGAACTACTCTTCCTTTATTTTAAAGATACAACTCACAGTGCTGAATGGTTTCACAATACATGTTGTGATAGAAATGGGATGGGCAAAGCCAGATGGCTCTAAATTTAATTCTGAGCAGTAACATTTACTTGTGACCCTGCCCAAGTGATTGAACCTAATTACTGGTTTCCTCATCTATAATTGGTGATAAAGATTCTACCTGGCAAGTTGCTGTGAGCCAGTGTGGGACACCTGATAGGTGTTAGTAGAAAATACGCAGTCCAGTTTCCCCATCACTCATAATAATAGCTAGGTAGTGAGCACATAATTAATTGTGACGTTGAAATGAACCATGGATTAATAATGCTACTCATCAAACTGTAATTCTACTGCTATTAGTCATCCATTGGCATTTGTGGCTTTTCTCCCTCACTCTTATGTAAACATACATACACTTAGTAACCATCAAAGATCAAGGACAAACATCCCAGGTGCAAAAGAAGCAAAGATTCTGGGCTGAGTGAAGCTTTTGGTGGAGTTGCGCTAGCTGCCACATAACTTGTTCCACTGTTGGCATTTTTTCAACTGTGTCCTGAACAGAAGTTTTATGTCATTGCTATTTATCTCAAGGTGTGTGTAAAACATTCAAGAACACTGAGATAATGTCAGAAAGAGTGTTCTGCAAACACTCTCAAAGCACTCAAACATGTTCGTTATGCAACGCAAACACTCAACTTTCTTGAGGTAAAAATGTCAAGGAAAAACATTGCGATATAAGGAATTCTTAGAACTCTTGACTTGTTTGTGTTCTGACAAAGGATTTCCAGTCAGTTATGATCTGACCTACCTAAGTATGGAATTCAAATTTTCCGTGTAGCCTGGCCCGTGCCACTCCAAACCCATTTACACAATTAAATATGACTCCCTTTAGCCAGGAAAACAATGCAGCAATCAGTCATCAGACTTGCCTACCAAGAACAGAATCTCAGTCCAAGTGGCTCTACATGCATAGCCTCTAACCCTCCCAGTGAAGAAGTAGATTGGATATTATTTCCATTTCCCAGATAAAGAAACAGATTCAAAACAGTAAGTAAATTGTCCAAGGTTTCCCAGTAAGAATGGGGCAGAAGTGGGATGCAAACCCCTTGCTAAACTTGTGTTTTTCTTACTACATTATACCCAAATCGTTTGATTATGCTTCAACCAAAAGTAAAAATGAACTCAAACAAATGTTCTTACACCTCACGACCCAACTCTTGCATGATAGAAAGTCTACACTTCTTTTAAGTTGGCTTAAGAACCATAGGAAATCTTTAAATGTCAAGATGTTCTATGTGGCAGACATTAGCCAAATGATTCAGGTGACGATGTCTCTACATAGATCTTTTTCTTCCAAGCTGCTTGTTTTAAACACAAAAGCTCCTTAGATTTTCACTGTAAATTGTCAGAACTGGAAATGCGAGGATAATTTCAGAAGAAAGCTGTGATTTCCGTGGGTTTGCCAACGTTTGCAGCCCACCAGAGCCAAGATTATGTTATTTTTCTCGAGGTGTGTGCTTATAGAGTGACATCTATCTTTTGATCGTATTAGATGAAGTACCACCTAAATGCTAACCTGAGCATGCATATAAGCTATGGTCCATCTGACCTTCTAACTTTGGTCCTGTGTGGTAGTGAAAAAGAAAAACAAACTAAAACTAACAACAAAAAGAGAATTATAAAAGTAGTGCCAATAACAATAATATCCACAATTTATCAGTACTTTCTATGAGCCAGGCACAGTGATAAGTGTACATATTATGTCATTTAAGCTCTAAAATAGTCCTAGAGGGTTGGTTGGCATCATGGAAATGACATCACTTATAGATGAAGATGCTGGAACTCAGAAAGGGTTAGTTCTTTATCCATGTTTCCACAGCTAGTAGTTGCCAAAGCAGGATCAGACAATGTCTGACTCCAGAATTCATGTGATTAGCCATTATATACACTGTTTCTGATGAAGTAAGCAGGACTACTACTAGGTACCATATGGAGAGACCTATTCATGATTTTATATCCTTCACTTTTGTTAGTCCCATTTCATTCGAAGCCACCCAGCCAGGTGTGATGTCTTACCAGGTCTCTCACATCCACTCATGTGTCCACTCTCTAGAAACAGCCCAAAGTATGTATGTGCATCACAACTGCTGGTTCTCTGCTTATTTCCAAATCTCTGCTGGGACTCTCATGAGCAGATGACAATGAAAATCTGTCCCAGCACATCCTGCCCCTTCGCAAGGTTAGGCATCACAGTGGAGCCATGCAAACACACCAACACCATCATTTTAAACCTAGTACATAGTTTCTGCTGTGAATACCCCATTGTCAAAATGAAAGTGTTCTGGTCCTTACTAAAGAAACCCCTGTCAAATTCCTAGTCCTCAATATCCAGCTGGCTTTGGGATGAGAAATCTGCCAACAAATTCTCTCCCATTGCTTGCTGATTGCCTGGCCCTTGGCCCAGCTGGATCTACACCTTCCAAGTTGCCAGGCCTGGCCTCCAGCCAGGAGCTTTCTCCATGTTCTTCTTCTGACCCAGTAGCCCAAGAAGTTTTTCTGAAAAGCCTCTTCTTCTGAGAACATTTCATAATCTCTTCTAGCTCCACCTCATCCTTCAAGATCCTAGCTCAATTGTGGAGCCCTTCTCTGACCATTCTTTAAATGCGGACTCCCTCCCCCAATGTGTCACCATGTATACTGTTTTCCAGTACTTTACCACCAACATCTGAATTCATGCTGACTATTTGTTTTATTGTTTAGTGTCCACTCCCCACCCCCCGGGAACCCCATGTTCCACCAAGACAGGAACCTTACTCCATGCCTATTAACCTGTGGTTGCAGTGATAGGAACACTGCAGGTAATCAATACCTGATCAATGCCATTCAGAAGAAGTAGAACGCAAGCCACAAGCATCATTTTAAATTTGCTAGTAACCCACAATAAAGAAGCCAAAAGAAACAGGTAAAATGAATTTTAATAATATATTCAGATTTTATATATTTATAATATAATTTTAATAATATATTTAATAATACATTTTATATCAAAATATGATGATTTAATCAGTAACCAATATAAATTATTAATGTGATATTTTATGTTCTTTTTTTGGTACTAAATCTTTGAAATCAAGTATATATTGTACACTCATAGCATATCTCAATTTGGACTCAATTTTCATCAGAAATACTCAACCTATATTTAGATTTCATAAAAATAACAGCGGCAAAAGGAGATTCACATACCCAAAGTGTATCAAGCATGCTTACAACTTTTCTAATAACTGAGTCATATCAGTTTTAAAACAAATTTAATTACAATTTAGTAAAACTCAAAATTCAGTTTCTCAGATGCACTTGCCACATGTCAAGGGCACAATGGCCCACGTGGCTGATGGCTACTATACTGGAGAGTAAGATTTGAAAGATTAAATAAGAAAATGAGTTCTAAAATATTAATCAATCAAATAATTGTAAAGAAAACATTGGTGGCACCAATCCATTAGAAGACCTGAAATTTTAAAATACACGCTTGATTTCAAAGATTTAGTACCAAAAAAAGAACATAAATTATCACATTAATAATTTATATTATTATATGATTAAATGATCATATCTTGAATATAAAATGTATTATAAAATCACTTTATAGCAAATCAGTGCAGTCTTGCATCACTTCCCCATAGGGATCTGCCAGCCTCATCATCTGTGCCATGCAGGAGATAAGGCTGCATAAGAAGTAATAGATGCAGCTGGAAGTTCTGGACTTCAGACTCAATCACAAGGACTTAATGCAGTTCAGGGACAACTAGAATGTAAGGGACACTGAGGGCAAGGACCCTATCTACCTGCCATTCATTCAGTAAACAACTGGTGGAATCTGGGACACTGCTAAGCCACTTTAAATTAGCAAGAAGGTCCTTTCTCCAGGAAGATACTATTGGATGCCAATCTTCTGGCATTTTGCCACACACTCCACCTTTGGTTCTCACTGACTGCATGCATATTTTTCAATCTCCCTTACAGGAAAGTCATCATCTTAGGGCTGGAGGGAACCTTATTCATCAATGAATAGACTGGTTAGATGTCCCTGTTCAACCAGTATAACTGCAGTTCAAGCCTGGTGTCCTAATGTCATCTGTACCTTTTTTCACTCTCAAAATTCTGGAAGATGGTAATTAACTGTGGCACCTCTCAGAGAGAACTGAGTTCCTACCCAGCACCCAGGAAATAGCTGTTGAATGTTATTTGATGAAAAGAACAAGGCAAGAGCCCTGAGGATATAAGATACTCACCTCAGGCCTTCTTGTCTTCCATAAGTATAATTTAGGGGAATAATAAACAAGCATAACCCTGTGATACAAAAATAAGGCTAAAACTGGCCTTTATACTAACAAGATTTAATTTGCAATCTTTGTGTTTGAAATTTCCTTTTGTTCTTCTGTTGTCTTTTCCTAATCATCCAGCACTTCCGTCTGACCACATTCCCTCTTCTTCCCCTAAATGTCAGAATTAGTTTTTCCTCTGATAGTTTCACTCCATAGCCTGGCTATTTTCCCCATTTCCTTTCAATGATTAACTGCCCACAGAGCTTTAGGAGATTGCTTGGATTTCTCACTCCTTCAGAAGTCTAGATTATTGAGCTGACCTGACCTCCAGTTGTTTCAAACTAATCCTACCCCTTCCCACCTCTTCACTTCCCCTTCAATTCTCTGGCTTGTTAGAAGGTGACAATTGCGCTGATTGATTTCTTCTGACCTATGATTTAGGGAATGTAGGAAAAAGAAGAAAGATTTGTCAAGAGTTTTTTATTATTATTATTATTATTATTTTACAGCTGAAAAAAGGTCCTAACTCTAATCTACATTACTTCTTACAGTCTCCTTCACTCTCCAAACCATCACCTTATATACAGATACTCATATACACATCTGTCTTCAACACAGACCAAAAGCAGAATTATGAAGATGAACCCTGAGGTTGACCACACAAATTTCAATCCCAGCTTCTCTATAAATGAGCTATGTGAGGAACAGTGCTTTCTCTAGTCTATACAGAACAGCAATTACAATACCCACTTCAGAGGGCTTTGGGACATTTAAATGAGTTAATACATATGGCATATGGGCTTAGAACCATGTCAGACTCATAATGAGCATTCAACCATGCTCCAACCAATTCTTAACCATCCTTACTTGTCTCCTGCACACAATTGGTGCCCAGTAAATGGTCTTTGAAGTTGGATGTTTACTGCTTTATAAATGAGATCGAGGTTGCATAGCTGATTTCCATAAGGATTCTTAAACTTGACCCTAGCAAACATCTGCACCTTACTCACAGAGTCGCCCCCAAGCCCAGTCACCACTGGAATGTGAACAACTGCTGTATATGGGGAATTAGGGAAGAAGGTAACTGGATTAGTTCCTTCTCCCACCTGGGTAAGTGAGGAGGAGCTATCAAATTGCTCATGGTGGCTTAGCAGCATCAGCTTTTAACAAGAACAGGATATTCTAGAGTCTATATGTATAGACACCTCAACCCAAGCAGGATGAAATCCACACTCTTCAGCATGGAAGAAGCAGACCTTCATGACCTGGTTCCTGGAGAATCTATCTTATCAGCCCAACGTCTTTCCCTGTCCCTCCCCATACACGTGCCCTTCCCTCCCACCTAAGCTCAAGCCAAAATGAAATGTGGCCTAACAATGCCATTCTCTGTTACACATCTGAAGCTCTGCCAGTCTTTCTTTGGAATGTCCTTGTGTCATTTTGGTTTCCTGTCCACAGGCAAACATCTACTGTTGGCTCAAGGTTTCTCCTTCTCTGGGATGATATTCCAGATTCCCCAAACAAGTACACTCTCTCCTCAATGTTCCGTTCATGTCATGGGCACACTTCCTTCAGAGGACTAACCACAGTATGCCATAATTATCAGCTTCCACGTCTAACTGCCCTCTAGACTGCTAAATCCAGTGGGCAAGAATCCAGAGTAGATGTGTGGTGTTGGTTGAATGAATGAATGAATGAATGAATATGCTGCTTTAAAGATTGTATCTTTTGTATAAATATAACATCTGCAACATTCATCCTACTACAAGCTCTTATTACTATCGTTTTCATTTTATACAAAGCTATAAATCATTTGTGCAAATGTTTGCAATGTCAATAAAAGGTAGAGGTAGAATTAGTTCTGACTTCCAATCAAGGACCCACAGAGCCCTATATGGGAAGAAAACTCTATGTGCATTATCTCATCTAATCTCCAAAACGACTGGCAAGACAGGAAACGGAGGCAGACAGGGAATCAAGCTCAAGAACCATATATAAGGGAATGGGCCGGGGTCCTAATGACAGGTTTTTGGCCTCTAAAATTCATGCCTTTCTCCTGAGCCAAGCTGCTTCCAAACAGCATAGGTCACAGACATTCATGGGTGCTCAGAAAACAGAATTTCTTCCACCTGTTATTTACAGTCAGGCAGAGTAAATCAATCTTACGTATACAGAGTAACACATCCTAAACAAACTTGCTTCACTTTCACCTCTGAACTCTACCCTGTTCCAGCTGGGACAGCAGCACGGAAACATCAGGTCCAGAGACTCACAGAACCTGAATTGGATCAAAGGCCGAGTCGTTCGAAGTGGCTGTTCTCACCCACGCGTCATATAAAGCTAAGTAGGTTTGCCCCAACTTAGACCCTAAATCCTGCTCTTGCTAATGTATTCCTTTCACTATAACCTTTTTGAGTTACAAAACAGTTTTAAATCTTGATGAATTCACCAGGACCCAGGCAGATAGGGGAGATAATTACTATTCCCGATAACCGGCCACACGCGGCTGATGTGGGACAAATCTGAGACCTGGAATCTGGGGCTCTGAGTTCACTCTTCTTTCCTCTGTTTCATAAACCATCACTCGCAGAGGAGATAGAAGGATCTCTCTGCTTAGCCCTGGATCCTGGGTGAAACACCAAATGAGAACAGGAACTCTCAAAACAGAATGATCAAAAAGGAGCAGTTACGCCACACAACTACTAGGAAGCAGCTGCTCTCTACACCTAACATGATTGTTTCTAGTTCTTAGAGAGCTAGACAATTAAATCCAAGACATTCTCGATTTCTCCTTTTGCCAAACAGGAAATGCTAATATTAATAATGCCCGCTATCTGAATAAGATATTTTAAATTAGAAAAATAACATTGGTAAAAAATAGAATTGGGGGGGGAAAAAGCTAGACACACAGGTTAGAATACTTGAGGCAAATATTAACAAAGCCAACTTATTAGGGAGATGTCACAGCCACCATCTCAGTCTGTTCTTCAGATTGTGTTTCTCAACAGATGGGAGCCAAATTCTAAAATGCTGTTTTTGTCAGAAAATAGGAAGAAGGATTTTTTTTCCCTAGTGCCAACTTCTGATTCTATGGTACACCCACAAGTCACCAAGTGTAGAAAATTTAAGCAAGAGTCACTAATTTGCTATTTATTGTAACAACACTGCCTGTGTTTATACAGCACATTCCTTTCTGTAATCTCTAAGAATGTTACAATCTTTTCCACTAAAGCAGATGGAGAAACTAAGGCACACGAGACCACCCACGCAGCCACCCTGCAGGGCCAAGAGCAGAGCCATCTCCCGATAACTCAGGTCATTCTGTCACAACTGAACCAAGATTCGGGTTAATAATAATACGATGGGCTTCACTTAGCACGGGAACTCATATCTTGAAAAAGGTGGGTGCGTAGCAAATCCATGAAACCAACTCTCATTAATGTGACATATCTGAGAAATACGCCTGGGGGAAGTCAGTCGAGACGGCCATCTGGGTAGGTGCCCTCCATGAGCTTTCCCACCATGAGTCAGGGCTGAAATGTCATCGTTGGTATTTTACCCTCTAATGTTTTGACTTCTGCCAAATTGCAAATCCCCTGGGGAGAAACAGTTCTTCAAACTATGATTCGTCTTTTATAACTTACTATGAATTAAGGTTTTGCGAGTCAGCCCGAGAAGTGCTAAGGAAAGGACTATGAGGATGTTAAGCAAAATCTGGAGCTGGAGAAATAGGAGCAAAAGAAGACTTCAAAGACAGAGAGGCCACCAAAGAAGAACTGGACCCATTTCACAATCCTGCCCAACTTCTAGGATAAAATTTCTTCTTTTCTAATTCATCTTCAGAGAGCAGTGTCTTCTAGCCAGCATTCCACTATTTCTATGAAAGAAAAACTCTTTCTATAAATCTCTTAGAATTTGCAGGAGTTAAGTCTGAGTCTTTTCCATGGACAAACCCTATTTTTTCCATGAATCTAGAATTATTTCAAAGAAAAATTTGAATGGCGTTAATAGTTTTTCGAGCATGCGATGAGATATGGGAAGCTCATCAGAGGTTATGCCACCATGGAAGATTATGTGGAAAATGGTCAAGGACTTGCATGAGTTTTGAAATATAACCGTTCTGGACTGGGTGCCTTCTTCAGTGCCTGTGGCCTTGGGCAGGCTTCCTAACCTCACATCTCCTCCCTGACCTATCTGTAAAACGAGGGGAATAATGTCCACCCTTTAGGTTATCAAGAGAATTGTTACATAATATGTGTGAAGAGCATGATCTGAGACAAGAGTATGGGTGTGCAGAGGCCAGAATTCAAATGTATATTAACCAGAAGTTAACAAACAGGGCAAATCTGACAGACTGGATCATATTACCATCAAAGAGACTATTTTGGACGTAAAATGTGTTTGCAGATAAGCAGCAGCTGGTATGAATTACTAAAGAGTTAGATGCAGTATAGTGTAGTGTTGAAGAGTAACCACTCTTACTTTTAAGTGGTGAAAACACTGCAAGTGTTTTACTGAGTGTGCCTTGAGGAAGGTACTTAACCTCTCAGGGCCTTTGTTTTCTCATCTGTAAAATGGGTCGACTAATAACAGTATTTCCTCATAGGACTGGCAAGAGGTTCAAATGATTTGAGTTAGTACATGCATTCTCAATTGAGGTGAAATTGGTCCCCAGGTGAGGGGAAATTAGTTCTTGGGAAGGAGAAAAAAAAGTCTTAGTATTAGAATGATTTGTGGCCCTCTAAAGCCCAATCTTACACGAAATTTATTCCTTAATTTCTCTGATTATGGAGATATTTAATTAATTCAAATTAATTTAATAAGTGCAAATTAAATTTTAATTTAATATAATTTTTCTCAGAGGGCAATAAAAAAGTTAAGAAACAGAGTTAGTATATATAAAGCACTTGTTGTATAAGGCTTGACACACAATAAGCATCCAACAAGTATTTATTATAGTTATTATTATTCTTATTCTTAGCTATAGCAGTATCCTGGCTCAATTTAATATTATTGCAATTTTTCAGAAAAGAGTTTAAAACTAAAGTTTAAGTGCTTTAAGCTAGTTAAAATTATTTAAATCATGAAAAATCACTTTAAGACGTGTATTGGCAAGAGAGGGTTCGAAGAATGGGAGAGGGGAAGCTGACTTTTCAGCAACGTCTGACAGTTCCAAGCTAAAGTAATACTAATCTTTCTTAATTGCTACTTTTTACACTCCTACTTTTTATCTTCATCAGATAGAAGCAAAACAAATGCAGGCAACAGCATGGCAGAGTGAAAAACAGCAAGTACTTTGGCAAAGCAGTCCTGAACCTCAGTTTTCTGGAAAGGACACACTCTTCCGAAGTTTGTTAACATCAAATGACATGAGGTTCATGAACTGCATAGCACAGTGCCCAAGATATAGCAGGTATTTAATAAATACTAGTTTTCCCTTCAACTTATATATTTTGAGTTACTGTGAACCACAGAATGGAGATTTTCATTAAGACACACTGTTTAGTGTGTCTAAAACCTAAAACATTTCCAAACTACTTTTAAAGGAAGGTATCTATAAGAAATGTTTCACAGTTCAGATAGAATGTGAAAATAGCATTTCAGAGATGTGTAGGTTACCACTACAAAAAAAATTTTAGTGTGTCTTCCCATAATTTTCTTTTCTCTCTGGCAAGCCTCCTGTAGAGAAAGCCCTAGAGTAGGGCAGAGTAGGGCAGCTTTTTAGGCCACGCTCCCAGTATGCTGGCTTAGTCTAGCTGTTGGAAGCTTCCAGGGTATATGCAAGTATTTCCCTTGGGTTTTCCTGAGGTCTAAATCCACTTGATCCGTGCAGCCAAACTTCCTCTTCATTCTCGTTAATACTGACATTCTGGAAAGCTAGCATTTTAAGTGTAACAAATTGCCATTGTAACAGCTCAATTATGAGTAAATTCAATCTTGAAAGAAGCCAAAGCACTGTAACTCAATAACTTTGTAACAAAGCTATCATTATAATTAGGATAAAGTACTACAGTGTTTTCCTGGGTGCTTTATCAGCTTCCTCTAGTACTAGAAGTGGGAGAGGCAGATATTCAAGGATGCATTTTGCTGCTGTTCCACGAGGTTCATCAACCAATGGGTATGCTTATAAGTTCACAAAGAACACAGAAATTTGCAAACACGAAGACAGATTATTGATGTTATTTAAATGGTAAAGTGATTGATGAACCTAACCTAAACAATAATTATTAACCTATGATGGCCTACAGTGTCTTTTTATTCCTACTTGAAGTTTTTCATTTTAACACTTTTCAGTGTCAATGCAAAATACAAAGTTTTCTGTATTTTTAGTTTGAAGTTCAAATTACTGCTTGCTGATATAAAGAAGAAAGAGAAGTGACCCACAGGACTTTATCAAGGGCTCATAAATAAAGTTTCATCTCTTCTCTTACCTCTTTAATAATGACAAAACTGCATATAAATCTTTTTTTTTTTACTTTTACTAAATTCTGATTATTCTGACTTATAGTTTCAAAAGTGTGAGGACTGGATCGATGCTTAATACATTCTTGTTGAATAAGTAAATGATGAAATGAATGAAACAATTTTTTTTTTAATCTCCAATACCATTACAAATGCATGCATGTAAAGAAAACTACCAAACTGTTATCTGCTTTCACAGAAAATGCAGAAAGCAAGAAGAGACTAGCAGGCTTCTTCCCAGTAGGCACGTGGCCAGAGCAGTGGCTTCTCACATTTGGCACCAGATCCCTGGCCAAAACAAACCACAGTCCTAGGGTGAAATCCATTCCCTCATCAGTGTCTCAGCTCACTAAGCCCTGCATCAACCTGACTTAGCAACTTGAACTGGTGTAACCACTGCCACATAGCAACACGATGAAATATTTATTGGTGGTTGCTACTGTTTCTTGGAGCCCTAATTACTCCTTTTCACCAATCTCACTTTTCTTGCTTCCCCATCAAATCTTTACAAATACTTGTATCACTCAGTGCTCAGAGCATAAGGGTAGATTATGCTTGCTTCTGAGATGAGACTAGAA
This sequence comes from Tamandua tetradactyla, assembly GCF_023851605.1. Taxonomy (NCBI): domain Eukaryota; kingdom Metazoa; phylum Chordata; class Mammalia; order Pilosa; family Myrmecophagidae; genus Tamandua; species Tamandua tetradactyla. The sequence continues at coordinate 106,375,626 of NC_135328.1, read as the reverse complement.
AATTAAAACACTTTTCCTCTCCAGGAAACAAAAATGCTCCAGACTCACTTGAAAGAAAATCACCAAAGAGAAAAACAATTTAGACCATGAAATTCAGTTAATGATTTGTTTTTCAGGTTCCCAAAGCCAAAATGCAAAATGTAATGCAATGCACATTTTCAGCCTGGCTGTATAAATTGGAGATTTCACAGGAACATAATATCTGAACAATCTTCTTCCAATACATATAATTCGTATCCTGAGCAATCCATGATGGTGCATCTGTCTTTTATCTGGTAATGGACTGGGAAATTTACAAGTAAACACCAGGATCTGGAGAGTGCATATCTACCTTATAGATGTGAAACATATCTATAAGTTTGAAAACATTTATCATTCAGCTTATGGTGGCTTTATTCATAATCACCAAAAACGGGGTGGAAAAAAAAATCCCAAATATCCTTCAATTGACAAATGGATAGACAAACTGTGGTACAAACTGTGAGGAGACCAGGGAATTTTTGAGAGTGATGGAAATGTTCTATACCTTTATTTTGGTGATGGTTACACCAAAGTACATATTTGTCAAAACTCATAGAACTGGACATGAAAAGGGTAAATTTTACTGTATGTAAATTATACCTTAATTTAAAAAATTAAAAAACACATGCCATTCAAAAGTAATTTATGGTGGAAAAAATTAAAACAGTGATTGCGTCTGGGGGGAGATAACTGATGTGGAAAGGACTTGAGGGAACCTCATGGGGTAACAGTATTACTCTAGGTTTTGATAGGTTTGGTTTACAGAAGTGTATGTACTGTATGCTTAAGATTTGTGAATTTCGTTGTATATAAATTTTACATCACTGGGAAAAACTGTAAACAAACATTGAATTGTAGTTAATGGCATGCATGCTGAAGTACTTAGGGAGGATGTGAACTGATGTCTGCAATTTACTTTGAAATGCACCAAAAATAAGATGGACTAATGGACAGATAGAGATGGATAGGTGCATACACAAACATGTTATAAAGGAAGTAGGTAAAATGCTAATGGTGAATATAGGGGTATTCACTTTACATTACTTCAACTTGGCTCAATGTTTGAAAATTACTGTTAATAAAATGTTGGGAAAAATCAACTCTAAGGAATTAAAATATACATAATATAAAGGTTAAAGTATTTTAAACATCTACCATTAACTCTTAAAAAAGAATGGGGTACCATTTTTCCTATGACTCTCTTTTCTAGCCAAACCATATTACTATTTAGATTCAAAGCTTGTAAATTATGTCGT